>NC_062567.1:94640333-94944083 GCF_022837055.1 Prionailurus viverrinus | reverse complement strand
AGGTTCTTGCAGTGTTTGTAAAAATGCAAATTTGTACTGATATTTTAAATTCAAATTTAATATTATAGTTTTCTTTTTAATTGTTATTACTCTCAAGTTTAAAATATATCTTTGTGCTTTTATATTGAAATTTTTATTTTCTAAAATATACTTACCACTTACTTCTTTTATCTTTAAATATGTAGTTTCAAAGTTGTAAAACCAATATCACTACTTATAAATGCTCTCAGTGAAACTTAAAATTTCTCTGAGCTGCTTTTTACCTTATTAAAAGTAAAACAAAACAGACAAACACCATGTGTGTCCAGAATACCATCTTTCAAAGTTGCTTTAAATAACTTTTATCTGTGTGGCTGGGATATTAATTTTATACACATTTAGCTTCATTGTTTCCTTTGTGGTTTAATTTATTAATTTTTCCCCTTGATTTGATTTTTAAATAATTAACACATTTATATCTTTCAAAGTTAGCAAAGATATTAAAAGTTGTCAGAGAAGACCTCCTCCATTCCTGATGTCTGCACTGTTTGGTCACTGCTTTTTAAACTTGAACTTAATAATGTATCTAGAAAGTTAATTTATTTACTACCTGGGGGTCTTCATTATAATTTTAGTGGATAGTAGGTTATTGTTTGGATGTGCTGTAATTTACTCAACCTGTGTTCTAGGAGTATTTGGATTGTCTTTAATCTTTTACTAATCCAAACAATATTTTAATAAGTGAACTTATTTGTTTAATCACAATTGTGGAGGTAGATTTTTTGAGGATATTATATAAATGAGATTACTAGGTTATAGAGGAAATGCCTTTATAATGTTGTTAGATATCACTGACTCTTTTTCCACAGGGGTTTTGGAAATCCCATCAGCTATATATGAAAGGATTTATTTCTCCACAGCTCCTCAATAAACTGTATTCTCAAACTTAAATTTCTCCTAGTTTGACGGGTGAGAAATAGTTTTTTGATGTAACTTAATGTGAATTCCTTTTGCTATATTTGTATTAGAGCATTTTTTGTATGTACCAGTTACCTTTTTACTTTTTAATAAATTCTGTCTTAATTACTTTTACCTATTTTTAGAAACTTTTCTTATAAAATTTGAAAGATTTTTCATATCTGTGCTTTTAGGCCTTAAATATGAGTCATTCATATTTTCATTTATTTTGTCCTTTTTTTTCCCACTTTGCTTATGTTTATTTCCATGTGGAACTTTTTATTTTTCAAAAGCACATATTTAAATCAAGAACATTGTTATATTTGTGTGGTTTTTATAAAAAATGACTCAACTTCTTTTTAAAAATTTGAATTATGATTGCTAGAACACCCACATCATATTACTGGCTTAATCTTGACATATTTACTAATTTGCTTTTAACAGTTTAGATTTCTCTTTAAGCTGTGCTGTAAAAAATAGAACCATTCATCTTTTAAACATGTCTTTATTATGCAAGAAAGAGTTTCAACTAACTGAATTTCTCCGTAAATAAAATGCTAACATCTCAAACTAATTTATGAAATAATTAATAAAAAAAAACTCTGAAAATTTAGAGACACTTAGACATAGAAATTCAGATCAATTGTTTTGAATGTCAAGCCAGATGGCAATTGATGCTCCTTCTTCTCCTTTCTAGCCTTAGTAACATAATCACAATTTTGCTTGAAGCATAAGTGACTTGAGCTAAAAGAACTACATTCTTTGCATGCTCTTTTGCAGCTGTGTCATTTAACTAATCTTTTACTTGGAACAGGGAGGTGTGATTGGCGCTTGAGCAGCCATCTTGAATAATGAACTATGCCTGAGGATAGAAGCCATGCACCAGGGTAGTACAGCAGGAAAAAAACCTGTACTGGGTATACAAGTAAAAGGACTGTGTAGCCATCATACCAGCCTCTGTTGCCCTATCTCTGGACTTCTAGATGAAAGGAAAATATATTCCTGCTTTGTTAATCAACTATTTTTAAAAGGTTTTAATTTTACATAGTAAACATATGCTCCTAGTTGGTATACACAATTTATGTAAACACCTCAAATATTGTAATGCACAACTTTAGAATTGTAAAAAAAGAGTCTAAAATGAAATAGGGGCGCCTGGATGGCTCAGTTGGTTAAGCGACCAACTTTGCCTTTGGTCATGATCTCACGGTTTGTGGGTTTGAGTCCCACATCCGGCTCTGTCCTGACAGCTCAAAGCCTAGAGCGTGATTCAGATTCTTGTTGCCCTCTTTCTCTGCCCCCGCCTGTTCACACACTCTCTCTCTCAAAAATAAACATTAAAATTTAAAAAAAAGAAATAAAATTAATTTAGATATATCAGGAATTTGTTTTTAAGAATGATCATCTCCAAAACTTAAATATATATGTATATGTATAATACAGACTTTAGTAACCGTTGAATTACATAATAAAAAGAAATGTGAAAGATTACTTTCATCTATCTTTTGGGTTAATACTAAAAGTAGATCTTTCACATGTTTACTTTTTGTTCAGTTTATCCCATTTTAATGTTTACAAAAATTCCTCTGAAGTTCTCCTTTTGTTTTGATGGTTGTTTTCTGCAAGGCTGTGGGAACTTTGGAGACATAATCTGAATTCGCTGGCTTAAGAATTTCTATTTCTATTAGCACAAATCAAAACGATTTCTTTCTCTCTCATAATCTGAAGAGTAAAACCCAGTGTTTCTCCTACTTTTATAAGCCTGTCTAAATGTCTCATTTTTTAAAAAGAAAATTCTAACTTTCTATTTTTTTTTTTTTTAAGTTCATGTATTTATCTTGAGAGAGACAGAGACAGCACGAGTGTGGGAGGGGCAGAGAGAAAGAGGGGAGAGAGAATCCCAAGCAGGCTCCACGCTGCCAGCATGGAGCTTAATGCGGAGCTCAAGCCCACAAAGCCATGAGATTGTGACCTGAGAGCAAACCAAGAGTCGGATGTGCAACCGACTGAGCCACCCAGGTGCCCCTAACTTTCTATTCTTATTCTTCATGCCTAATCTATACCACATGTTAACTCTCAAGATAAACTTATAGAAACATGTATATATATACACATATTTAAAATATGATAAAATCATATCATCCCAATTCTATGCAGTATTTAAAATATATATGTTAAGCAGAAATATAAAATCATAGAATTTTTATTCATCACTACATAGCATGTATTATTAACAACTAGGAACTCATTTCTGTGTTAAAATACTCTACAGCACAATGGATGTTACTTTTCCCTTTATATCATTGATATTGATTGATGACTGGGGCACCTGGGTGGGTCAGACAGTTGAGCGTCTGACTTCAACTCAGGTCATGATCTCTTGTTGGTGGGTTCCAGCCCTGTGTTGGGCTCTGTGCTGACAGCTCAGAGTCTGGAGCACACTTCGGATTCTGTGTCTCCCTCTCTCTCTGTCCCTATCCTTACGCTCTATCTCTCTCTGTCTCTCAACAAATAAAATAAAACATTAAAAACTATATATTGATTGGGGCGCCTGGGTGGCGCAGTCGGTTAAGTGTCCGACTTCGGCTCAGGTCACGATCTCGCGGTCCGTGAGTTCGAGCCGGCGTGGGGCTCTGGGCTGATGGCTTGGAGCCTGCTTCCGATTCTGTGTCTCCCTCTCTCTCTGCCCCGCCCCTGTTCATGCTCTGTCTCTCTCTGTCTCAAAAATAAATAAAACGTTAAAAAAAAAAAACTATATATTGATTGATGACTGTTTTTATATCTTCAGTTTATTCTAATTGACTGTCATTATTATTATTATTTTCGAGGACCAAATATTCACAGTCTGCATAGTGGGTTTTTTTTTTCTCTTTTTACTACTACTTCCTCTAACACCAAATATATGTATAATTATCTTTGGGTATCTGAAAATTCCAATAGAGTTTGGTTCTTAATGAATTTTTCTAACTTAAGACATGGAATCAGATATTCTTATAAGAATTTTGGCTTCTTTTAGATCAAGAAGTTTGCCAGTTACAAACATAAAATCAAGTACTTTATTCTGTTACATATTCATATCTACCACCTTTAAAATTTTGGGTTAGATTTACAAATTTGATTATTAAACACTCCACTAATAAAAATTTTCATTTGAAATTATTATCACATGCAGAAATATCACTTTTAGTTACACAGTGTGAGCTATCTGTATTCTTTTTTCAGCTCCCAAGTTATAAGCTAAAACCAATACAAAATTCTAAAATGACACCAGGGGAAAAAAGAAACCTTTAAAAAAATCCAATATTAAACCTTAGAGAAACCTTTCTCATGATTTTTTTTTTTTTTTGGCTACGTTTTATATAATGCAGTCTCCTTAATTTTATTTCAGCAAGCAAGATTTCTCTAGTCTTTCTCAAAATAAGTTTGAATCTGAAAACAAAATAAAATATAAATGTGATTTAAAAGTACCCGATTTATAATAACATTGTAATTTAATTATTTTGAGACAATAACAATCACTGTATTTGAGAAATACAAATTATCCTGCACATAACAAAACAGTGTATTTTAGCTACTGTAGTTTGAACCCAAACATCTCCTCTGGCTAGAATTTATTTATTTTTTATTTTTTATTTTTTTATGAAATTTATTGACAAATTGGTTTCCATACAACACCCAGTGCTCATCCCAAAAGGTGCCCTCCTCAATACCCATCACCCACCCTCTCCTCCCTCCCACCCCCCATCAACCCTCAGTTTGTTCTCAGTTTTTAACAGTCTCTTATGCTTTGGCTCTCTCCCATTCTAACCTCTTTTTTTTTTTTTTTTTCCTTCCCCTCCCCCATGGGTTCCTGTTAAGTTTCTCAGGATCCACATAAGAGTGAAACCATATGGTATCTGTCTTTCTCTGTATGGCTTATTTCACTTAGCATCACACTCTCCAGTTCCATCCACGTTGCTACAAAAGGCCATATTTCATTTTTTCTCGTTGCCACGTAATATTCCATTGTGTATATAAACCACAATTTCTTTATCCATTCATCAGTTGATGGACATTTAGGCTCTTTCCATAATTTGGCTATTGTTGAGAGTGCTGCTATGAACATTGGGGTACAAGTGGTCCTAGGCATCAGTACTCCTGTATCCCTTGGATAAATTCCTAGCAGTGCTATTGCTGGGTCATAGGGTAGGTCTATTTTTAATTTTCTGAGGAACCTCCACACTGCTTTCCAGAGCGGCTGCACCAATTTGCATTCCCACCAACAGTGCAAGAGGGTTCCCGTTTCTCCACATCCTCTCCAGCATCTATAGTCTCCTGATTTGTTCATTTTGGCCACTCTGACTGGCGTGAGGTGATACCTGAGTGTGGTTTTGATTTCTATTTCCCTGATAAGGAGCGACGCTGAACATCTTTTCATGTGCCTGTTGGCCATCCGGATGTCTTCTTTAGAGAAGTGTCTATTCATGTTTTCTGCCCATTTCTTCACTGGGTTATTTGTTTTTCGGGTGTGGAGTTTGGTGAGTTCTTTATAGATTTTGGATACTAGCCCTTTGTCCGATATGTCATTTGCAAATATCTTTTCCCATTTCGTTGGTTGCCTTTTAGTTTTGTTGGTTGTTTCCTTTGCTGTGCAGAAGCTTTTTCTGTTCATAAGGTCCCAGTAATTCATTTTTGCTTTTAACTCCCTTGCCTTTGGGGATGTGTCGAGTAAGAGATTGCTACGGCTGAGGTCAGAGAGGTCTTTTCCTGCTTTCTCCTCTAAGGTTTTGATGGTTTCCTGTCTCACATTTAGGTCCTTTATCCATTTTGAGTTTATTTTTGTGAATGGTGTGAGAAAGTGGTCTAGTTTCAACCTTCTGCATGTTGCTGTCCAGTTCTCCCAGCACCATTTGTTAAAGAGGCTGTCTTTTTTCCATTGGATGTTCTTTCCTGCTTTGTCAAAGATGAGTTGGCCATACGTTTGTGGGTCGAGTTCTGGGGTTTCTATTCTATTCCATTGGTCTATGTGTCTGTTTTTGTGCCATCCTCTGGCTAGAATTTAGAGTGATGTTTCTTCTGAACACTAATGATTAATTCGATTATCTCTACACACATTTGCAGAAATCTGAGTCCCAAAGACAAGTTTATATGCCAGCAAGTATATTCAATACATAAACTTTAAAACAGTTATTAATAGTTAAAAACAAACTGATTCACAACTAGAATAACCAATATTAAGTTATACAAGTTTTAAAGTTATTTTTTTCATATAAACCTACCTCTTTTTAAATGTCTTCACTAAATAATTTGTCAATGCAATTTTCTAAATGTTACTATCTACCACCCCAATACCCAACACATACTTGTAAAACTTTATCCTCAATCAGATTTTCTTTGCTGTAAAGTCTCTATCTTGTTAAAGGTTCATAGAGATTTCTTCAGTTTTCTCTTTAGAACAGACTCTTTTGCAAAAGCACCAAGCCATTTTTCTTTGCGATCCTTTTGAATCTCCCCTTTATTTCAACTTTCATGATCAGAAAAACACTGGCCCCGAACCCCTGAAGCAGAGGCAAAATTTATGGTCCTCAGGCTTATAAACTGCCTTTCTAGTGTGATTAAAGATACTACCTTTCCAGACATACCTGATTTATCCCCACAACATACTTAGGGACAATGGGACCTGCTTCTTAGACATCAAGGTTTTTACATCATCATCATCATCATCATCATCATCATCGTGTGTCCCTCCTCTCAGAAAGAGAAGTAGAATTCTTTTTCTCATTTTTGTCTGCTCATGCCATTTGTAATACTGGAAGAGCTCCATTTCACTTGGAGGAACAATTTCTTATTTACAACAAATTCCAGGATTGCCTGGGAGGAGTTTGCAGGGATGATTTGCTAGATTTCCACGGTTGTCACTCTTACCTTGTTTCTCTAAGTTCACCATAATCAAAGTTTGCAGAAGCAGCATTCTGTGTTGGATCCCCAGATTCTGTGCTTTCATTTTCTTATTTGAAAATCAATTTTTCTTGTTCCCCTGAGGGTAGCACATCCTTTCAGATTTAACATACCTGAAACTAGTCTTTTGATACACAAGCCTGTTCTTTGATAATATTGTATATTGGTGAATCCATTGGTGAATTCCATTTTACTTGTATCTGCTCAGCCATTCTTTACTCTGGTTAGGGCTCTCCTTTTTCGAGTGTATGTCAGGTTGTGTTATCAGGGACCCACTCTGCCTACTACTGTATCCCAATACTTCACGTATGCTTCCCATTCAAGTTTCTCTTCTGTATAGTAACAGAATCAAATAAGAAATGAGACAAATAGATGAAAAAATGTTTAGCTATTCTAGTCAAGAACATACCAGTATGAGGCACACGTATCTGCAGGATAAATGAAATTTCTAAAGAAGAAACTTTTTTTATGCACAACACAAGATCTTTTGCATACTTATTTCTTCTTTGTTGCAAAATGTCTCCTCAAAGTCCTTCTCAGTTCTTGCAAGTGCAGATTGCCTTGTATATTTCCCCACCTTTTTTTTATCTCAGACTCATTCATATGCAGCTCCCTTTATTTCTGCGCATCTCATTGCATTATGATATCAACAACATAAGAAGCCTGCATAGCTGAGGGTTATCCATGAGCACTTCAATGGTTGAAGAGATCTCCATTCTGTATAGTTAAACTCCAAGTCAGGACTCTTGGTTTATCTCACACACGTGTTGGCAAGAATGGCAACTCACTATAGCCTTTTCCTTATAGTTCCTCTTTTCCATAAGGTCTAGTTATGTACATACATATTTGCCTGAGGTTACTATCACTCTATTTATGTTAGCTACCAATGACACAACTCCAATATATTCCTCTTTGCTAAAAAATACCAGAGGTCATCTCATCCTCAATTAGTTTTCATTTTACTGTTTTTCATATGACCATCTCCCATATAAATATAACAATTAATAGGGGCACCTGGGTTGCTCAGTTGGTGAAGCGTCTCACTTCAGCTCAGGTCATGATCTCAGAATTGGTGGGTTCAAGCCTTGCGTCTGGCTCTGTGCTGTCAACTTGGAGCCTGGAGCCTGCTTCACGTTCTATGTCTCCTCTCTCTGCCCCTCCCCTGCTCATGCTCTCTGTCTTTCTCTCCCTCTGTCTCACAAAAACAAATAAAGTGTTTAAAAAAGTTTATTAAAAAATTAATAGATAAAAGATAAATATACACACAGTTTATTTATATTTTACACTATTCCAACAATCTTGTGGTTTAGTCTTAAAACAATGTCACATTTTTAACCATCACATTTTATGATTTCTGACAGGAAAAGTTCCCCTCCACAGTCACAGAACCATTGATATTTTTCATAAATTGCTATGGTTTCAACTTGCACAGCAACAAATCCAAGTCAGGCCAATTGATCCAAGCAGTGAAACCAAACTCACCTGTTGGGGTTTTAGAGATCCTGTCCCAGGATGGCACTGTTCAGGTAATGCTTCCCTGCCTCTTCACCAAACTATATAAATGAAAGTCATTATAGTCTGTCTGTCTGTCTGTCTGTCTCTCTCTCTCTCTCTCTCTCTCTCTCTCTATATATATATATATATATATATATGACATACATTTTCAAAATATAACAAAATTGATAAAAATATGACATACATTTTCCATTTATTGGGTCCTTTTGTATGCCTTTTGGTAAAGTTTTATAGTGCTTATTGTTGCTATTGTGCCTTTTTTTCATATATATATTCTACTTAAGTAGAATTTAAGCATATTATAGAATCAATCATTATATTTATTTTTTTATTCCAATTACTAATTATTGCTACCATATAGCAATACATAAAAAGCGTACTCATTTTCATATCACTTTTGTGCAGTTCTCCCATTGTATTGTCTTACCAATTCCAGTATTATGTTTATTGATTTTTTTGGATTTTCTAAGTGGAAGATTTATTATTTATAAGTAATAAAAGCTTCACTTGTTAAGTTCTAATATTTTTGTATATTAAATAATTTTTGTGTTGACAATTAATGTATTACAAGGCTGCATAATAACGGTGATAGTGAGCTCTGAATTTCTAGTAGATGGCATTTACAGAGTTAAGGCAGAGTCCCCCTATTCTTTGTTTGCTGAGAGAAGTCTTAGGAAGAAATCGTGTTTAATTTTCTCAATTTTTACTAGATGTAGGGAATTGCATAAATATATTTTCAGAGTCAGCTGGGCTGGCTGATTAAAAAAAAGATTTTATTCAAAGTCTATTTATTTTATGTGACAGAAAGGAAGAGAGAGTGAACACAAGTGGGGGAGAGAGGCAAAGAGAGAAAGAGAGAAAGTCCTAAGGAGGCTTTGTGCTCAGCACAGAGCCCAGCACAAGGCTAGATCCCACAGCCCCGGGATCGTGAGACAAAATCAAGAGACAAACAACTAACTGACTGAGCCACCCAGGCGCTCCAAGAGAATATTTAAGTACAGCAAATTCACAGAATATGTAGTAAAAGGGTGTAGGATGCAAGATCAATATACTGAAGCAATTGTATTTCCACCTATAAGCAGTAGACAATTAAAAATTGAAATTAAGAATACAATTCTATTTGCAGTTGCATCAAAAAGAATATATACTAAAAAAGAATATAATGCTTGGAAAATATTAGCAAAAACAGTGCAAGAAAATTATAAAACTTTGATGAGGAAAATTAAAGAAGATCTAAATAAATGGACAGACATTTCATGTTTATGGTTTGGAAATTTCAATGTACTAAAGATGGTAATTCTGTCCAAATTGATCTATAGATTCAAAATGATCACTACCAAATTCCAGCAAGGCTTTTGCAAAAATGGGCCAGTAGATACTACAATTTATATAAAAATGCAAAACACCTAATAACCAAAATAATTTGTAAAAAAGAGCATATTTTCTTCTCCCACATGTAAGAAGCTTGGAAGTCAACACTTAGCCTTACCAGCAGGTAAAAGACTGAAAAATCAGCAACTCTTCTTGGACCTATAAGAGGAGGGAGGATATAGGACAAACAGCTGCCCCACGATTGGAGAGACAGACAGGGGAATACAGAGAATCTTGGCTTACTGGCTAGAGGCTTATTGATTTTATTGATTTTTTCAAACAACCAGCTTTTAGTTTCTTTGATTTTCTCCATGGATTTCCTATTTTCAATTTCTGCAGTCTGCTCTAATAGTTATTTGTTTTCTTCTGCTTGTTTGGCAGTGAAATTGCCCTCCTCCTGCTCCTCCTCTCTTCTCTCTGTTTATTTGTTTCCTAAGATAGAAACTTAAATTTTTGATTCTGGAATTTTCTTTTCTAGTGTATGCATTCAGTGCTATAATGCTCTAAGCACTGCTTTCTCTGCATCCCACAAATTTTAAGGTGTGTTTTCATTTCCATTTATTTAAAAATATTGTAAAATTTCTCCTGAGATTTCTTCTTTGACCCATGTGTTTAATCTCCAGTATTTTGCGATTATGAAGAATGTGTATTTTGCTGTAATTAGATGAAGTAGTCTATAGATATCAAATATATCTAATTGATAGATGGTGGTGTTGTGTCCTTATGGATTTTCTTCCTATTGGACATGTGATAGAGGAGTATTGAATTATCTAACTATGATTTTATAGATTCATCTATTTCTTTATCCAATTTTATTAGTTTTTGTCTTGCACAGTTTGACCTTCTGTTGTTAAGAATATGCATATAAGGGATTGTTATGTCTTTTTGGAGAATTGACCCCTTTATCACTATATAATGTCCTTCTTATTCTTTGATAACTTTTCTTGCTTTGTAGTCTGCTGTGTCTGAAATTAATATAGCTATTCCTGCTTTCTTTTCATTTGTGTGTGCATGGTAGATTTTCTTCCATTTATTCACTGTTAGTCTCTATGTGTCATCATATTTTTTTAAATGTTTATTCATTTTTGAGAGAGAGAGCATGAGTGAGGGAGGTATGGGGGGTTGCTGCAGAGGATCTGAAGTGGGCTCTGCACTGACAGCAGCAAACCCAATGCAGGACTTGAACTCATGAACCATGATCATGACCTGAGCTGAAGTCGGACGCTCAACAGACTGAGCCACCCAGGCGCCCCTGTGTCATCATAATTTAAAGTGAGTTTCATGTAGATAACATATAGTTGAGTGTTGTTTTTTGATACACTTTGCAATCTCTGCCTTTTAATTAGTTCATTTAAACCATTGGCATTCAAAGTGGTTATTGTTATAGTTGGATTAGTATATATCAGATTTGTTACTGAACCCATCGGGCTGGGTGGCTGCAAAATGAAGCTGATTAGTATCCACAGAACAGATCATCTTATCCATTTGATTATTAAAATATTCATCTGCTGAGGTCACTTTTGGTGTTTGTTAAAATGGAGCACAAATATTTTTATGTTTTCATCCATTCAGAGAGGTCTATCCATGTACCTCCTTTTCTCCAGATTTTCTTGTCACCATTTTCTGATCACATCCCTTCTAAGTCTCTGATCATTGGTCACAGCCCCCAAATCAGTCCATAATTGCACATCCAACCATTTCTCCTTCAAGAAAGAAAAGAAAAGAAAAGAAAAGAAAAGAAAAGAAAAGAAAAGAAAAGAAAAGGAAAGGAAAGAAAAGAAAAGAAAAAAGAAAATGACAAGTACATTACTCAAGTTCTTTCCATCAGGAACATTTTCCTCTAACCCTGTCATTCAGGGCTATAGTGCTGTAGCAGTCCACTTGCAGATGGCACCTACACATTGTGTGAGGCCATTTGTAAACAGGGCACAAGTTTTCTCTTCCTCTGTCAACTGATAGTAGGGGACCCCCCCATGAGGTGACAGTTATAGGCTTGGAAAGAGATGGCACTATGGCAGAAGTGGGGACTATCTACATTTAGACCACTTCTGCAAGTGACTTACTCTTGCCTTTAGGGCATGCTAAGTCTAATCTCCTATATATACCACTTTCATTTGATGGTAGAGTGCTGTTGTACACACTCAACTTTATGGCTTGGTTGTTCAGTTAACACCCATTTTACGAAGGCCAATTTAGATTGCATAGAGAATTTGTGGCCTGTGGCTAAGGGTTTAGTCTCCACAAAGGCCCAGTAGGAGGCTAAAAACTGTTTCTCAGGGGAAAAGTAGCTTTCTGCAGAGGATGGTAGAAATCCTCTACCGAAATCCTTAAGGTCTGCATTGTGACTTACCTATAGGGATGTATCAAGGTCTTCAAATTTATCTCATCAGTGTAATGGACCAATGCGATATCTTATGGAAAGGAAAGCAAATCAAGGTCCCTATGAGGCAGGAAAGTGAAGGTCTCTTGCTGCCCTTGCCAGTCAAAATGTCGCTTCTGGTGAACCTTGACAGGGATGCAGAAAAAGGCATTTATACCAGGTCAATATCTGCATACCAGATTCTGGCTGATGGGTTAATTTGCTCAAACGATGAAACTGCATCTGGTTCAAGAACTGAAATTGGGGTCACCACACCTACCTAAGTTTATGATGATCCACTGTCTTTATCCAAGATCCATCAGTCTTTATGGATAGGCCAGGTAGGTGAATTGAATGGGGTTGTGGTAGAAATCATCACTCTGTATCTTTTAGGTCCTTGATAGCAGCCCCAATCTTTGTAATCCCTCTAGGAATGTGATATTGCTCTTTATTTACTATTTTCCTAGGTAGAAGAAGTTGTAGTGGCTTCCATTTGGGCTTTGCCACTGTAATAGCCCTCACTCTACAGGTCAGGGAATCAGTGTGTGGATTCTGGCAGTTGCTGAGTATAACTATTCAAGTTACTCATTCTTAAACTGGGGAAATAACCACAAATGGGTTTTGCAACCCATGGGCCCACTGTGAGACTGACCTGAGCTAAAACTCCATTGATCACCTGACTTCCATAAGCCTCTACTCTGAGGGACCACAGTGATATTTCAGGTCTCCTGAAATTAGTTTCAAAGCCAATGCCTAGTAGTCTCTGAGAGATCTGGTTAATTATTTCCCCCAGCGTACTGTCTGGTAAAAGGTTATAGATCCTTTTGGGGAAGGCTGTGAAATATTAATAGTATAAGTTC
This sequence comes from Prionailurus viverrinus, assembly GCF_022837055.1. NCBI lineage: Eukaryota > Metazoa > Chordata > Mammalia > Carnivora > Felidae > Prionailurus > Prionailurus viverrinus. The sequence goes on along the minus strand of NC_062567.1, from coordinate 94,931,105 downwards.
CTAATAGTGTACCACGATCCTTTCTCAAGGGGACTGACTCAGCCTTTTCTTAATTCAAGGAGTTCTGGGTCTGTAGGCTGACTGAAGTATGAGAATTGATTGAGGGGCTATGACTCTGTTTCAGCTAACCAACCAAACTGTTAGAGTCCTAACTCTCTGAGTTACAACATTTAATATAGAATCTCTGTTTAGTAAATCCATATCAATAAATTCATCCAGATCTATCTTTATGTTTCTCCTGCTACCATCTCATATACTTAATATCTATTTTCAACATATTCCCTGGATTTTTGTCCATATAAATTTGAAAATTCAAGTAGCTCTTTGGAGGTAAAACATTCTCCATCATGGATCACACTTTTTCTCATCTTTATGAGCTTGCTATGATTTAAGTAAATTATAGGTCCATAAGCAAAGAGAGGTGGTATAGGTGGGTCCTGAGAAGAATCAGCATTCTTGCCTTCCAAGGCAACTGTCTGGGGAGGTCATTATAGTTTCCTTAGGCAATGAAGGATTAATCTTCTCAGATGGAATAGAGCTACTTCTACTAAGGATGGAAAGTCTGCCTTTACTAGGAGTAGAGAGGCTGTTTCTACTGGCAAAGAATCATCAAAATTTAGGGTCTTATTCCCCCACTTCATCAGGGCTTTCCACATGCCCTTATTCCAAGTTTCAGAATACCATTCTTTCCCAATTGTTGCTGTGGCTTTAAGAGCAGACACCCTGTGAAGCTGTGAATTCAATTTGCATTATAATTCTGCCACTGACTAGATGAGATTTGGAGTTGGCTTTCATCAGATATTAGCCCCTAGCTACAAGATGTAAAGAGCTCTTTCAAAAGGGACAGAAGATTTCAGGTCATTTATGAGGTGCTTAAGCTGGGAACTAGAATCCCTGAACTCATCTTTTTTTTTTTTTTTTTTTTTCCCCTCCACTTTGTCCACTGACATTAGGAGCAACCAGACAATAGAAATGCTAGAACCAATTCAGAAGATTCATCAGTAAGATTCTATTCCTGTAAAACCACTCTTGGTACCCAAATCTGTATTGTTCAAGGTTCTCCTGAGAAATGATAAAACTATATGTATATGGCACATGAGAGATATTAATTATAAGAAATTTGCTTACCTGATTATGAAAGCTAGTGAGTGCAAAATTTGTAGTGTAGGTGGTGGCCAGGCTAGAGAATCAGGAGAGCTGATGGTACAATTCAAGTCTGAGGGTGACTAAGCAGAGAGCCAGGAGAGCCAGTATTGTTGCTCTAGTCCAAATGCAGTCTCCTGAAGAACTTCCTCTTGCTCAGGGGAGACCAGACTTTTAATTCAATTCAGGCCTTCAACTAAGTGGAGGAGGCCCACTACCCTCAAGGGCAATCTGCTTACTTAAATTTCACTGATTTAAATGTTGATCTCATCCAAACCATCCATCAAGTTAACATGCAAAATCAACCATCACAGATGTAATAGCTGCTTTTGTATATCTCACACTACCTACCCACCCCCAATTTATTCTCTGTATTTGTCACCTTAAGTATACAGTACCTTTGGAACCACTTTTATATTTTGCAACGATCTTGGTCTAAATGTATTTTTATTGGGGTTTCTTCCCCTGGTCTAATTCTATATTCAATCTTTGAGGAATTTCTTAATGCTGCTGTTCATTTGTAGATTTTTTAAATTTCCCAGTAATGTTATGAATTTATTTTTTTAAATATATTCGGATGCCTCAAGAGGAAAAATGTATGTAGCCTCAATCATTACCTTGATCCACTCTCATTTAATTCTTGAAACACTGCATGCTTTTAGAATTACATGGTAGTTTACAGTTTTTCCTTATATAACTTTGACATGCTCTTCTCTGACTCCCTGTGACTCTTTTCCTCTCTTCAGAGTTCTATACTTGGCCATTTACTCTTTATTTAACCACTTTTCTTGCTATTTTTAAATAAGTAACTGAAAGAGTATCTGGAAGTTTCCTGTCATCTGCTTTAGATAGTCTCTCTCTCTCTCTCTCTCTCTCTCTCTCTCTCTCTCTCTATATATATATATATATATATAAAACCTTTATATTAAAAAAAAAGAATACCTAGAATGTCAGCAGCCTCCAAACCCACAGAACTAGCTTAGTCTAGGAATTAATATTATCAATAGTATCCACTGTATTTTCTGGCTAATACAGATAGGACTTTGTCCCAAACATAATATTGGGGAAGGGAAACATATTCACAGTTTAGGTCGTCTGCAGGTGTAGATACAATAAGGTTGAATTATGTGCATGAATGTGTGTATGCCTCTGTGTGTATTCCTAAATTATAGTGCAAATGTTACACCTTTTCTCAGCGGGAAGGTGCTAAGTGTGTTTTGCCCAACTAAGCCCATGACTAATCTCCCTCAGAGGAATATTTCTGCTCACTAGTGGCCAGCTCATTGCAAGATAATCTTGGGACTTACAGTGAGAAAACTGACCTGGAAGTTGCATTATTGCAAAATTGGGCTGCATAAGACCTCTGGTCCCTTACTTGAATATTGAATTTTCAATTGACCATTTGCACTTCTTTGGCAACAGGCTGAACATGGCAAATGGTTTTCTTATTGAATGCCATTTCTTATTGTTTCACAATAATTGCCTAAAGTGCTACATTGAAAAAGATTCTAAGGTCAAATATATACTCTTTGGAAAAGAAGTTATAGTCAATTAGCAATATCAATCATGGGTAACAGGAGGTACAAATGGAGAATTGATTGCTACATCCAATACAAAGTTTCACCAGACAAATCCCCTGAAAGCTAGAAATATATTGTCACACTTTTATCAAGCACCATTTCTCTTGATTTCTTCCATTGAAAATTACAAAGAAAAAAAATTTAAAAAATTATAAATCTAAGTCCTTATTGATATTCTCTTAATGTTTTATTTATTTAATTTCCTGAAATGCATGGTAGCAAAACCAGTGTGTTTTCTAGAACAAAAACTGATATGGTTTCTCTCTTTTTACATCTACATTTGAAGTTTCTAGACAGTGGTTAAGGTTTAGTTCCTGTTTTTTAAAATGCTTATTTTACTGTAATGACTCAAACTTTCATAGAGTTTTCCATTCACACATTTAAGTAATTTACTAAAATTTATATTAGATAATTTAGATTACAACACTGCTATTAGAATATTAAAATAGAAGGGATGGGGATGTGTCACACATAGGGCTATATCTGAGTATGAAAGTGACAGAGATTGATTTTTATGAAAATTGATAAAGCATGTTTAACTTGAATCACATGTGCATTCCAACACAGCATTAAAGATACAGGATTTGCATAAGGGCCATTGCAAATTCACAAGTATATTAGGAAACTTTCAGTTTGATACCATTCCCAGTATAACTTGCTGCTAAAAACCATATTTTTTTTCAACATTAGAGCAAAAAAGCAGTTGTGTGACATTTTCCATCAAATTTTATAGATGATTTATTCAATTCAATTTGGTTGAAGGGCTCCTAATAGAGGGTTGATAGATTTCTGGAAAAGGATATTACATTGAGAGAAAAAACTAGACAATGATAAATGAAGACATGCTTCTATCTTGTAATAACCTATACTAACTCTCAATTATATTCCAATGGAGGGCACAAATAGTACAGATAATACAAGCCTGATCATTCTAAGCATATTTTATTTGGTTTTCAAATATAATCAGAATGATAGTACACACTCTGACAAATCCATCCTGATTTTCACCTTGACCTTATCAATATTGCACTATACTAATAAAATGGAAAGAAAGGTCTGGAGTTATCATGAATCATTATTTATATATAATATTTAAATATAAATATAATTACATGTATTTATTGACTTATTATATATTATCCTAAAAAAGAGAACTTTCTATGATATGAAAGTAAGATGGCAAAATGTCCAAATACACTTGGGCCTGGGGTGACAATGCACAAATAAAACTGGGATTCCTTTTACTTAGGCATCATACTTACTCCAGAGTTGTTAGATTTTGCAGGGCTTTTCTAGGTTTTTTTTTTTTTTTTTCTCCTTACAGCTCTCTACTCCAGATATTTTTCATTTGAACATCTAGTACATTTATAATCTGGGTCAATCTAAGATTTATATGTGGCTTTGCCTCAACACTGTTCAGTCATATAATTTAGTCTAGCTTCCTAGTCAGATTCAAAGTTTCTCAGGAATCTGTTAACGAGGGAAGTAGAAATGGCTGTTTTTACCCAAACATTTCATATGAAATTGGCCACCATTAGTACTAGTTCAAATTTATTTCAGTTTTTTAGTTGACTGCTGTTATAGTATGTCAGTAGTGTAGTAGAAAATGTGCCTGTTCTTTTTTTTTAATTTTAGTTCTTTTTTTTTTATTGTTTATTTTTGAGAGACAGAGAGACAGAGCATGCACCAGTGAGGGTCAGAGAGAGAAGGAGACACAGAATCTGAAGCAGGCTCCAGGCTCTGGGCTGTCAGCATAGAGCCCGACATGGGGCTTGAACTCAAAAAATTCGTGAGATCATGACCTGAGCTGAAGTCCACACTGAACTGACTGAGCCACCCAGGCACCCTGAAAATATGCCTATTCTTAACACTAAAATGTTTATTTACATTAGTCAGGCCCCTCTTTTTTGAACTAATGTACCAGGGAAAGAAAATAAAAGGCTGCTTCATATGCATGGATTCCACAGGAAATGTTATCACATTTTGTTTCCTGGGGAGTCACTGTTTATTGATAAGTATAAACCAGATATACAGACTAGAATATTTATTCATATGGAATATTATTTATACTCTATCACTTTCTTGGCAAATGACAATATCAATATGTACAGTTCAAGTCCTCCAACACTGTTGTGTGAAAATCTCCACTTTATTATCTCCTTTGTTCATTTTTCCATGTTTTTTAAAGATGCTGTAATTCTCAATTTTCAGGTTATTTTTATTGAGGTAAAAAGGTCAATAAGCTGTACCTAAATCCTCTCATTTGCTTCTGCTCCACATTCACATAGTTTTATGTTATTATGGTCTATTGTTTTCCAGTGATGATTTAGTTTGAAAAAGCAAAATTTATTATTTTTAATTTTTTTTAAAAAAATGTTTTAAATGTTTATTTATTTTTGAGAGACAGAGAGAGACAGAGTGTGAGTGGGGGAGGGTCAGACAGAGAGAAAAAGACACAGAATCTGAAGAGGCTCCAGGCTCTGAGCTGTCAGCACAGAGCCCGACGCTGGGCACGAACTCACAAGCCATGAGATCACGACCTGAGCGGAAGTCAGACACTTAACCGACTGAGCCACCCAGGAGCTGCTATTATTTTTAATTTTTTAAAAAATATACCTGTAGTATGTTACTTTTGTTTGTTTGTTTCAAGTTTTTATTTAAAGCCTCAGGGAAATTTAGATTGAACATTAAAAATGTTGCAAAGTTATGCGTTGGAAACATATTGCAAAGAAATGCTTTAGATATATTTTTGGATATATATAATAAATACATATATATATATATGTATATATATAGGAATTGACATAAAGTACATTTTATTCATTGATGGTTGTAAACAATACAAATGATTCCTTTAAAGATATTGATAGTGATGTCCTAAAATTTATTAGGTGGAGAGATTGCTACTTGCAAAACATTATTTAGACAGTTCAGTTTCTAGGACAGAAAGTAATGTCCTCCTTTTTCTCTTGAAAAGTGAAGAAGATCAATATCTATGCTGTAAGATTAGAAAAATAGTTAAATCTTCAAAAATCAAATCTGGCAATGTTTTTACATTATTTCAATATAATATGTCACATTTTTTACATTAAAAGAAGAGAGAAATATTAATAAAATGTAAAAAGTTTCTCTCTTAGGGTTCTGTATAGAAAGAGTATTGTTTTCTCAGCCATAGCCTGATTACTAGACCTTTCTTTTTTTTTAATTTTGACAAATAATTTAAGCACTTGCCCTCATGCGTAACTAATCTACTTTTTTATTTCTGCTTTTATAAGAGATGTTTTATAAGTATACTTCATCACATTTTGAAATTAAGTATCCAAAATGAGTTTTTATAACTATCTCAGATCTTCTTCATTTTTTTCCTTTTTCACAATATGTCATGGTGACTTACAGATATTTTATAAACCATGATGTAATATTCTGAAAATAACAAAGAATCAAATAGGAAATTTGGAGTTGGGATATAAAAGTAAATTATTTAAATTCTTTTTTTAAATGTTTCTTTATTTTTGAGAAAGAGAGAGAGAGAGAGCACGTGCGCAAGTGGGGAGGGGCAGAGTGAAGGGGACAGAGGATCTGAAGCTGGCTCCATGCTGACAGCAGAGAGTCCAATTCAGGACTTGAACTCACAAACCATGAGATTATTGCCTGACTCTAAGTCGGAGGCTTGACCAGCTGAGCCACCCAGGCAATGCTAAATTAGTTAAATTCTTATAATACTCATATTAGTCAGAATTTAGTAATACCCAAGGATCATTGTAAAATTAGCTGATTTACTTTTGATACTATCTCTCAGTATATATATATATATATATATATATATATATATATATATATGTATGCATATATATATATATGCATGTATACCTGTGCCCATTTTCCTCTCTCTTTCTCCTTCTTTCTCTTTTCCTTTTATCTTCTGACACAATTTTTCTCACTGCCATTTTTTTTTCTCTTTTGATGAATCTAATAGTTCATATTGATACTACATATACTCAGGAAAAAGCTATCACCCATCAAACACATAAGACAACTTAGAAAGTATAATTTGACAATAAAGGATGACAATACTCTAAATTTTCCTGTATAGTGTATCAGAATTAAGGCTTTTTAAAAATTTTTAGAAGTATAATGTGAAAACAGAAATATTAATTAAAACAGAAAATATTTGATTAGACCACAGTAGCCACCTAAAGTATGGGAAGCAAAGACATTATAGTATATTATGGAAAAAAAATCACAGTATTTTATACAGTTTAGTAGACTTTATGGTAATGTAATTATAAACTCCTTTACATTTAAAACCTTTTTTTCTAATGTTTATTTATCTATTTTGAGAGAAAGAGACAGAGCTCATACACAAGCAGGGTAGAGGCAGAGAAAGAGAGAGAGAGAGAGAGAGAGAGAGAGAGAGAGAGAGAGAGAGAATGAGAGAGAGAGAAGCCTAACCCGACTCCATGCTATCAGTGCAGAGCCTTAGGTGGGACTGTATCTCACAAACCATGAAATCATGACCTGGGCAGAAATCAAGAGTTGGATGCTTAACTGACAGAGTCACCCAGATGCCACTAAAAGCTTTTTCTTTTCTTTTTTTTTTAAATTTTTTAAAGTTTATTTAACATGAAATTTATTGTCAAATTAGTTTCCATACAACACCCAGTGCTCATCCCAACAGGCACCCTCCTCAATGCCTATCACCCACTTTCCCCTCACTTCCACCTCTCATCAACCCTCAGTTTATTTTCAGTTTTTAAGTCTCTTATGGTTTGCCTCCCTCTCTCTCTAACTTTTTTTTTCCTTCCCCTCCCCCATGGTCTTCTGTTAAGTTTCTCAGGATCCACATAGGAGTGAAAACATATGGTATCTGTCTTTCTCTGTATGACTTATTTCACTTAGCATAACACTCTCCAGTTCCATCCACGTTGCTACAAAAGGCCATATTTCATTCTTTCTTGTTGCTATGTAGTATTCCATTGTGTAATATAAATCAAAATTTATTTATCCATTCATCAGTTGATGGACATTTAGGCTCTTTCCACAATTTAGCTATTGTTGAAAGTGCTACTATAAACATTGGGGTACAAGTGTCTCTATGCATCAGCACTCCAGTATCCCTTGCATAAATTCCTAGCAGTGCTATTGCTAGGTCACTAGGTAGATCTATTTTTAATTTTTTGAGGAACCTCCACACTGTTTTCCAGAGTGGCTGCACCAATTTGCATTCCCACCAACATGCAAGAGGGTTCCTGTTTTTCCAAAGCCTCCCCAGCATCTAGTCTCCTGATTTGTTCATTTTAGCCACTCTGACTGGCGTGAAGTGGTATCTGAGTGTGGTTTTGATTTGTATTTCCCTGATGAGGAGTGACATTGAACATCTTTTCATGTGCCTGTTGGCCATCTGGATGTCTTTATTAGAGAAGTGTCTATTCATGTTTTCTGCCCATTTCTTCACTGAATTATTTGTTTTTCGGGTGTGGAGTTTGGTGAGTTCTTTATAGATTTTGGATACTAGCCCTTTGTCTGAATGTCATTTGCAAATATCTTTTCCCATTCCGTTGGTTGCCTTTTAGTTTTGTTGATTGTTTCCTTTGCAGTGCAGAAGCTTTTTATCTTCATGAGGTTCCAGTAGTTCATTTTTGCTTTTAATTCCCTTGCCTTTGGGGATGGGTCAAGTAAGAAATTGCTACGGCTGAGGTCAGAGAGGTTTTTTACCTGCTTTCTCCTCTAAGGTTTTGATGGTTTCCTGTCTCACATTTAGGGCCTTTATCCATTTTGAGTTTATTTTTGTGAATGGTGTGAGAAAGTGGTCTAGTTTCAATCTTCTGCATGTTGCTGTCCAGTTCTCCCAGCACCATTTGTTAAAGAGACTGTCTTTTTTCCATTGGATATTCTTTCCTGCTTTGTGAAAGATGAGTTGGCCATACTTTTGTGGGTCCAGTTCTGGAGTCTCTATTCTATTCTATTGGTCTATGTGTCTGTTTTTGTGCCAATACCATGCTGTCTTGATGATTACAGCTTGGTAGTAGAGGCAAAGTCTGGGATTGTGATGCCTCCCGCTTTGGTCTTCTTCTTCTTCAATATTACTTTGGCTATTCGGGGCCTTTTGTGGTTCCATATGACTTTTAGGATTGCTTGTTCTAGCTTCGAGAAGAATGCTGGGTACAATTTTGATTGGGATTGCATTGAACATGTAGATTGCTTTGAGTAGTATTGACATTTTAACAATATTTAGTCTTTCAATCCATGAGCAATAAATGTTTTTCCATTTCTTTGTATCCTTTTCAATTTCCTTCACAAGTTTTCCATAGTTTTCAGCATTCAGATCTTTTACATCTTGGATTAGGTTAATTCCTAGGTATTTTATGCTTCTTGGTGCAATTGTGAATGGGATCAGCTTCTTTATTTGTCTTTCTGTTGCTTCAGTATTAGTGTATAAGAATGCAACTGATTTCTGTACATTAATTTTGTATCCTGCAACTTTGCTGAATTTATGTATCAGTTGTAGCAGATTTCTGGTGGAGTCTATCAGGTTTTCCAAGTATAATATCATGTCATCTGCAAAAGGTGAAAGCTTGACTTCATCTTTGCCGATTTTGATGACTTTGATTTCCTTTTGTTATCTGATTGCTGATTCTAGCACTTCCAACACTATGTTAAACAACAGCGTTGAGAGTGGACATCCCTGTCGTGGTCCTGATCTTGGGTGAAAAGCTCTCAGTTTTTCCCCACTGAGGATGATATTAGCTGTAGGCTTTTCATAAATTGCTTTTATGATGTTTAAGTATGTTCCTTCTATCCCAACTTTCTTGAGGGTTTTTATTAAGAAACTATGCTGAATTTTGTCAAATGCTTTTTCTGTATTGATTGACAGGATCATATGGTTCTTTTCTTTTCTTTTATTAATGTGATGTATCACATTGATTGCCTGTGAATGTCGAACCAGCCCTGCAGCCCAGGAATGAATCCCACTTGATCATGGTGAATAATTCTTTTTATATGCTGTTGAATTCGATCTGCTTGTATCTTGTTGAGAATTTTTGCATCCGTATTCATCAGGGATATTGGCCTGTAGTTCTCTTTTTTTGCTGGGTCTCTGGTTTGGGAATCAAAGTAATGCTGGCTTTATAGAATGAGTCTGGAAGTTTTCCTTCCCTTTCTATTTTTTTTGGAACAGCTTGAGAAGGATGGGTATTATTTCTGCTTTAAATGTCTGGTAGAATTCCCCAGGGAAGCCATCTTGTCCTGGACTCTTATTTGTTGGGAGATTTTTGATGACTGATTCAATTTCTTTTCTGTTTATGGGTCTGTTCAAGTTTTCTATTTCTTCCTGTTTGGGTTTTGGAAGTGGGTGGGTGCTTAGGAATTTGTCCATTTCTTCCAGGTTGTCCAGTTTGTTGGCATTTAATTTTTCATAGTATTCCCTGATAATTGCTTGTATTTCTGAGGGATTGGTTGTAATAATTCCATTTTCATTCATGATTTTATCTATTGGATCATCTCCCTTTTCTTTTTGAGAAGCCTGGCTAGAGGTTTATCAATTTGTTTATTTTTTCTAAAAAACCAACTCTTGGTTTCATTGATCTGCTCTACAGTTTTTTTTTTTTTTAGATTCTATATAGTTTATTTCTGCTCTGATCTTTATTATTTCTCTTCTTCTGCTGGGTTTAGGCTGCCTTTGCTGTTCTGCCTCTAGTTCCTTTAGGTGTGCTGTTAGATTTTGTATTTGGGATTTTTCTTGTTTCTTGAGATAGGCCTGGATTGCAATGTATTTTCCTCTCAGGACTGCCTTCGCTGCATCTCAAAGCATTTGGATTGTTGTATTTTCATTTTCATTTGTTTCCATATATTTTTTAATTTCTTCTCTAATTGCCTGGTTGACCCATTCATTCTTTAGTAAGGTGTTCTTTAACCTCCATGCTTCCTAAAAGCTTTTTCAATTATAATACCCATCTTACTTGAGCCCATCACTAATTTTTTAAAAGTCTTATGGAAGTTTTCAGATATACACAAAGGTAAGAAGTGTATTTTAATGAATCTTCAAATAAGTGAATTCTAAATGCTAGGATAATCAATATTTTATTTCTGTATTTCTTAGTCTGTCATTCCTTCTTTTACTTCCCTTTTTAATCAAATATACAATTTTAACATATTTATAAAAGTTAATTTAATTTGTACCTGGATGAAAAGCTAACTTACATGTAGCTCATTATAAGTGGACTGCTATCATTGTTTTCCGTATTTTGAGATATGGTCTGAATATATAATTTTTTGTCAAATAAAATGAACTTACAATTCTTTAGTAAATCAAATCTATATTTAATTTGAACAAGTATTCTTCTAGCATTTGATTAAATGCCTAAGCCATGATGATGCAACAGTGGTGGCCAGTATTTTTAAGCTAATTCAATTTAAAGAGAGCATAGCTGTCACTAGGTTGCAGCTAAATTTGTTTTAAATATTAACTTGAAATAAATTGATCTTTTTCTAGAATGGATATGATCGATTGATTGATTGATTTAATTATTTTGGCTGATAAGCTTTGTGTGTTTGTGGAAATAAACTGATTGAAGGAAAAGTCATCAAATGATGCATTTTACCCTATTAGATAAATGAAATATTCAGAGAATGCTTGTTTTCCATGCCCTTTCCCGCATCACACAGATGAGTCTCTCTTACCCTAGGGTTAGAAGTCTCTTCTTTGAAGTATTTCTGCACTCCGCCAAGCCTTTTACTCTATTTTCAAAGTACACACAATTCTTTATTCTGTAGCGTCCTTTGGCCATTTTGAAATAACATAATAACTTGAATTCATATACTGCCTACCAGGCACAAACCCCATGGCATGCCATAGATATTAATTAATAGAATTGCATGAGCCATATGGCGATATGCACTAATTCAACAGCACAATTACCATCTTTAAACACTAAAGACTCCTAGGCCTGTAGCTGTATTATTTAGAAGTGTGTTGGGTTTCAACTGGCAGCAGACTAATCTAACAGAACAAAACAGAATTTGTGATTTTGCCTTCTAATTTTTACTTTAATGAGATCAAGGGCTCCAACTTCCACATAGGGTGCTCTTTGTCTTATGGATTAATTCCTTTTCAATACTATCAGTAGATTTGAATCATTCATTTTATGTTATATATAGCTTTCTTCATATAAGAAACATCATTTCAAAGTTAAAAAACTTTCTTGTTATTCTATACCATAAAAACTAATAATAAATATATTTTGCCAAATATAAATCTTATTTGTAATTTTATAATGTTACAGATAAATGTTAACTCCCTCTTGCCTTAATCATGAATGCATATGTTAGCATAGGATATTTAGCAAACCATTTTTCTCTGTGTTCTAATAAATTTGAGTAAGAAGATGATTTTTAAAAAGTTTTTATTTAAATTCCAGTGAGTTAATATATAATGTAATATTAGTTTCAGGTGTACAATATAGTGTTTCAACACTTCCATACAACACCCAGTGTTCATCACAAGTGCACTCCTTACTCCCCATCACCTATTTTCCCCATCCCCCTACCTGCCTCCCCTCTGGTAACCATCTGTTTGTTCTGTACAGTTAAGAATCTGTTTCTTGGTTTGCTTCTCTCTCTTTTTTTTCTCCTTTGCCCATTTGTTTTGTTCTTAAATTCCACATATGAGTGAAATCACATCATATTTGTCTTTCTTTGACTGACTTATTTAACTTAGCATAGTACTCTCTAGCTCCATCCATGTGATTGCAAATGGCAAGATTTCATTTTTTTATGGCTGTAAAAATGGAAAAACCCTAATTCATTCCCATTTATGAAATAACTTTTTTGTTTGTTTGCTTACATTATGTAAGGTTATTTCCTTAGGTTATTTCCCTCAGATGTGCTTAAACAAAACAAAACAAAACAAAACAAAACAAAACAAAACAGGAATGATTTTTTTTTTCAAAATAATAACAAGCCAGAGGTGGTTACATGTTGGGGAATCTGTATCATTTTACCTTTTATATTTTTTCCCTTCAGTAAACCTTATACTGCATGAGAGATAATAACTAAAATTTGGTGAATGATGTGTCTGGCATTTTACTGAACTCTTTACATATGATCTTATTTAATATTTAAGGCAATCCTATGAAGTGGGATAAGTTTATAAATTAGGAATCTAGAAGATAGAGAATTAAAGCATTTTGCCTATGATCACATAATAGATAGATGATAGATAGAGATACATAGATAAGGAGAGAGAGAGTTAAAAGAAAGAAGAAAGGAAGATAAAAAGACTCTTTAGTATTTGTTTTTGTTTGGTTTGTTTATTTGTTTGTTTTAACTGTCCTACCAGTGGAGGTCATCCAGCAACTCTAGTCCTATGTACTATATGTCAATAGGGCTTCACTAGTCACCCCCTTGGTTTCACTACATTCCAAAAACTCCTAAGGGCAGGACCAACCCCACCAAGAACCATTGCCTTTTGGAAAAGGATTCAATACATTCCAAGGCTTTTATTTCTGTCCTCTCTTCAACTGGCCATTTTTAGGATTTCAGTGGTATACAAGCAAGCAAAACCAAAATACTAACGAATTCTCAACTAAGTAAGCAGTTTCTCTTCAACTTTCCCAGGTAGAGGTATTTGCTCCTCCCTTTGAAACCCACAAAATGTTGTCCACACTCCTCTCCTAGCACTTCCCAAGCTGACAGTAATTCACCTGTTTGTATTTATGTCTCCTCCATTAAAACAGAAGCAAATTCATTGACTTTCACTTTCTTGTTTTCCCTAAGAACTAAGTATATTTTGCAATGTTTCAACCTCTTTTTAAAAATAAATTTATTGTGGTGGAAGTGGCATGGAAGTGGCAAATAACATGTGATAAACTGTAAGTTTGGCATATGTATGCATCCAGTGAACTGTCACTACAGTCAAGATAGAGAACAAATCCATCAGGTCAAAAAGTTTGTTCAATTCTCCCTCGTGCTCCTCTGCATGCCACTCATTCCAAGGCCACCACCAATCTGCTTCTTGTCACTGTATAATGGTTTGTATTTTCTAGAAATACATACATAATGAGCTATACTATATGTAATTTTTGTCTGAATTATTTCATTCAACATAGTTATTTTGAGATTCATCCCCATTGTTTAATATATCACTAGCTTATTCTTTTTAAATAATGAGTTGCTTTCCATTGTCTGGATACAATATACTTTGCTTATTCATTCCTTATTTGATGGATATTCAGATTATTTAGCCTTTTTGGCTAGTAACCTTGTATCCTACAACTTTGCTAAGTTAGGAAGCCACCTGTAAATTATGCTGTTATTCTTTGAAGATAATCTGTTATTTTGCTGCTTTTATTTTTTTAATTTTTGTTGCTTTCATATTATACTAAATATATATTATAAGATATTTAGATTAGGAGTGCATGGAAGTTTAGTATAATGGAAGGAACTCAAGCTTGTCCTCTGTAAATGTAGAAATAGACAGGTATGTAAAAATGCCACAGTATCTTCCCTCTTTTAGCTTATCCACCAGAAACAATAATGTTACATTATTTATTGCCAAAATAAAGATATGGCTAATCAACAAATAGTGTAATAATCTAAATGTAAAACAATAATTAGGTCAAAATTATTAGACTAGAAGATCCTTAGGGCAAGGTCTAGTTTTGTTTTTCATATATTAAATTTAGCAGTGTTTTATACATTATAGATTCGTTTATAAATCACAAAATATCATTATATATGTGAGCTGAAAAGTGATTTGCCTTATATTTGAAGAATATATGAATACATTATTAGCAATATACAAAGAGCTTCTCTTATTTTTCCTGTAATGTAAACAATAACTCTTACTTATTTCTTGGTTTTAAAATGTATTTGATGATGTGAGTATTTGGAAGGATCTTGTGTTAATTTTTGTTTGTTTAAATTGAAATGACTCTACCTTCTTTCATTAATAATGAAATTAGCAGTATATATATTTAGATTTTATCAAACAGTATTGGAAGTTTGAGAATATGTTATATAAAAACTGAGAATGGGAACCCTTTCCAGACCTGGCATGGCTTTCTTTATGATTTCTTATCAATCAAGTTGTGTTGTTTTTATCAAGAAGTGAATATAGGTGGTATTTTCTGGTAAATTCATAGCAATATATTTCAAGTTTGGGGACCTTTGGTACTCTCCCCTTATAATGCATAATAGAACTCCTGGTTTTTGCAAAGCTATGTCAGACTGTGGCTATATGGGAGTAATTATTTAATCGTCATTGTTTATTATCTTTTTAAAAAAATGTTTTAATGCTTATTTATTTTTGAGAGAGAGACAGAGTGTGAGTGGGGGAGGGGAAGAGAGAGAGGGAGACACAGAATCAGAAGCAGACTCCAGGCTCCCAGCTGTCAGCACAGAACAGGACGCGGAGCTTGAATCAGGAACCACTGAATCATGACCTGACCGGAAGTTGGATGCTTAACCGATTGAGCCACCCAGGTGCTCCCATTGTTTATTATCTTTAATTTTGTCTGTTTTACCCTTTTCATAACTTCAATAATCATTTGGCATTTTAAAATTAGTAATGGGATTGTGGAGACAAGATGAAGAACATCTTGGATTCATTCCTGTATTCAAAATATTTTTTTTAAAGATAAGTGTACTTTTTTTTAAGTTTATTTATTTTTGAGAGAGAGAGACAGTGGATGAGGGGCAGAAAGAGAGGGAGAGGGAGAGGGAGAAAATCCCAAGCTGGATTCATACTGTCAGTGTAGAGCCCTAGGTGGGGCTTGATCTCACACCTGAGCCAAATTCAAGAGTCTCAAGAGTTGTACACTTAACCGAATGAACCACCCAGGTGCCCCTCAGCATATTTTTAATGAAAACAAACTCAATATTCTAGATGATGCAAAAGTGGGGTTGGGATCAGAACACATGGACTCGGTGTGTAAGTCTTATAATAATTTATTTTCCTGGTTTCAAATGGGCTCAGAGGTCTTTCTACCAGCCAATGGATTGCTTGTTCCTAGGATCGCAAGCATCATGCAAGTGTTGGCAAGGCTAATTCTATCAATAACATCAAAGGTATATTGGATTTAAGTTACAAAGCTCTAATATTATATTCCTTTTTCTTTCCTACTTTCCTATTCCTATTTCCTACTTCTAGTTCAATTTTAGATAATATTTCTCAAATGTATTAAAATTAGGCAGTTACACACTTACAAGAAATTATATTACTGAAGGATGATTTTATTTGAAATTTAATGACAGACACAACTGTATTTTCCATTGACAGCTGACTTTAGTTATATTAAGTATTCTATAACTTAAAAGTTACATATAATAGTGATACTAAATATAGAAGACTGCATTTGTCATTACAGCTTTTGTTAAAAATAGTCCTATGTTTAGAATCATGTTGTTTGTTTTACCCTTTCTAAAACTAAATATTAACTTCTGAAATCACTTCTTTATGTTTTTTTCTTAACTGTTTACAAGAATGCCCTTATGCCTTTTTGTTCCTTCTGCAGAAGTAAAATATTTATTTATTCTCAATAACCATAGTTTAATGTTCTACTCTAAATGAAATTCAGTATACCAACACCTTATTGATTTCCCACTAGGGCTTTTAGAAACTTCTTTACATTATACATTTTGATAAAATGTCTTATGAATCTGTACTTATTATCCATCAGATGCTAATCATTATCAGAAAGTGTTCTAAGGGGAAGAATAAAATCTGATTAATTTATTCAGTAATAGGCAGAAATTTTCCCTCTTTTACCATGTTAGTAATCTCTTCTTCACATAATGCAATATTTTTATGAAAGTAAGCAGTTAGTATACCCCAGAAACTAGTCTTATTTAATAAGCTTAGAAAAAAAAAGTTCCCAAATTTCTAGATTTCTAGTCATTGTCATATTTAAAATATACTTTTTGATTGGCATTCAATTAAATTAAAAAAGCTTTTTTGGGGAAGAGCGGGTGTCTACTATGTATCAACTAACTTTTATATACTAGGGAGACAAGGAGAACAATAAATGGAGAGTAGACTATACTTTCATACTAATATGTTTTCCGTAAACACTTAATAAATCAAAATTAAGTTATTTACAATATTGTTCTGTAATGATGTATTTTCCTTGAAAACAAGATACAGAATTATTTCACAACAGTAGCCTGCTTCTTGTTCATCTCTGTCACATTCTATGTTATATTTCTGTAAATTCAGTAGCTTCTTTTCATGTTGGAGTTTTCTGAAGGAGACCTTGATAGATTCAGATGAAGGCAGTGTAGCTAGCAAGGTTTAAAATAAGGTGTATCAGTGGCCAAGTCAAAACAAAATATCGTAAACAATGGCTACAGTAGATACATCTTTAATTATTTATTAAGATTAAAAAGTCCAGTATTTACACTGTAAAGGCATGGTCCAAGTGGTCATAGTCATTACCTCTCCACTAGCTTCACTTCAATCTTCTAGAATTTATCTATAAATATGAAAGTCATGAAATGGTATTGACTAGACACAGAAGTATTCTCATAAAAAAGGTTTTATTAAACACAATTTAATTATAATATTCATGTCTTCTCAGGTTTTAAAAACAAATACTTAATTCCTAAGCAAAGTTCAGCAACCAGTAATTCACTTAGCAAATTTACTATGGTATAGTTGCTTTTAAGGTAGACTTTAAAGAGTTGGAAATTTCCCTTGCCAAATTTATTAGCCAAAAATTATGGTTTTAGGTTTATATGTACTAATTTAAATGTCATAGATGATGATCTGGACTTTTAGCAGTTTGAAATGCTGGTAAACTGGTAATACATTTCATTATATTGATTTACCTATTTCTGACACCTAGTCTTAAAAAAAAAAAGCTTCCTAATCTATTATCTCCTTCTATGGGATTTCAAGTTTCTGAAGAAAGAAAACCATTTAGCTATTAGGTCAATCTCCACATGGAACAGAGAGATTCACTTTCCCCAAAGTAAACCTAGATGAGGTATTACCTATAGGCTCCCATTATGAGAGTCTTGAATGGAGAAAAACTCTTCCAGAATTATTAAGGAATAACATTTGAGTAAAGAAATCAAAATATTTAACAAAAGCAGATGCAATTTTGTGGATTGAATCATGTGAGTGGACCCTGTTATGGCTTGAATCATGATCTCCAAAAGTTATGATGTTTTAAGCCCTAAAACTTCAGGATGTGACCTTAATTGGAAATAGTGACATTGCAGATATAATTAGCTAAGATGAGGTCATACTGGAACAGGGTGGGCCCTTAACCCAATGTGACTGGTATATAAAGAGGGAAGATGAGAGAATGCCATGTAAATATGGAGGCATAAATTGGAGAAATGCATCTCTAAGCCAAAGAACACTTGGGGCAATGAGGAGCTGGAGAAAGCAAGGAAGGATCCTTCCCTATTGGCTTTGGAGGGAGGGTAGCCCTGCCAACACCTTGATATTGAACTTTTGGCCTCTGGAGCTGTGAGATAATAAATTTCTGTTGTTTTTTTTTTGTTGTTGTTTTGTTGTTTTTTTTTTTAATTTTTTTTTTCAACTTTTATTTACTTTTGGGACAGAGAGAGAGAGAGCATGAACGGGGGAGGGGCAGAGAGAGAGGGAGACACAGAATTGGAAGCAGGCTCCAGGCTCTGAGCCATCAGCCCAGAGCCTGACGCGGGGCTCGAACTCCCGGACCGCGAGATCGTGACCTGGCTGAAGTCGGACGCTTAACCGACTGCGCCACCCAGGCGCCCCAAATTTCTGTTGTTTTAAACTACCCAAATTAGTTCTACTTTGTTACAACAGCTCTAAGAAACTAATAGAGACCCTGCATAAATTCTACTTCAGAAAGACTCCCTTGCCCCAGTATGGTGTTGGAGTAATCAGTACCTTTAATTTTTACCCATGAAATGGTTTGCCTCAAGCAGCCTATCTACTTCTCCAGAAAAAGACTTCCTCTAATGAATCAACTGATATAACATGTGATTCACTCCTTCTGACTTCTAAATTTCCAGGTATTAATATTCCTGTATCCATGGAATGTTTTCACTATCAGCCATACCATATCCCAATTTTTATTTATTTTTTTTATGTTCTATTGTGTGGGTATTGTGGTTATACAACATCATCACACCAACCTTAGCTATAGACAAAGGTTTGATAGTCCTCCTTCAATAAGGCAGTGTGCTGTTTTTCAAGGCATAAAAAATGGGTTCTCATACACAATTTGCCAGAAAATAAACTCAATAAAAATTGATAATTAGACTTTCTACCCATCCTTGACATCCCAAGTTGTACATAGCCAAGTATGTAAGAAACTTGACTTAGTTCAAAATGAGCATTTATTAGTCCTGCTGCAGTCACATAGAAAATATAATGAAACCATTTAGGCTTTGGGAGTGCCCACTTCAATATCTCAAAAACAACCTCTTCTGGATCCTATCAGATTAGCATCCTCATGATGTAATTGAATGGCATTCTAATCTCTCACATGGCCTTTAAAACTGACTGAATATATTTATGACCTACAACATGCTCCTTCCATTATGAGCAAAACACGACTTCCTCTTTCAATAAAAACAGACAAATGAATGAGGACAAATAAAAACATAATTAAATACAAAACAGAATGTAATGAGAAATTCAGGAACAAGTGTAACACAAAGCGACAGTTTCATTGGGAATTTAGGGAGAAGGTACAGCTAAGGATTGATTCTGGTCTTAAAGGAGAGATCAAATTTTGACAGGGATAGATAGGTAAATAGAATTTTACATATAGAACAGAATGTGAGAAAAGTTGTAGACATATGGAATAGGAATAATAAAATAAAGTGCTAAATTTATTAAATCCGTTCAAAAATCGAATTCTATTATCTAATATTCTTAACAGTTGTACAGGTAGATCTGTTATTTTGTTTATAAACATGAGGCAAATGAAGCCAAATACTTTGCTGAAGTTTATGCGAACATATTTTTAAGGTACAGAAAGAGTTCAGGTTTGACTAGACTGCTGATTGTAGAAGAAAGAAACAAAAAATCAAAAATAAAATAAAAGGTAAGATGTAAGTCTTGCTGTGAAGACAAAGATTTAACTTGATAAGTAATTGAACATCATTGAATGCTTTTGTGCATGACTATGACAAAATTCAAATTCTGCTTGGAAAAGAGGAATCTAGTATCTAGTTTGATTTTAAGACAGTAACAATTTAAGAATAGATCAGTTGGGACACTGGATATCTCTTTTTCTTTTTCCATTGTCACTGCCTTATGACTTACACTGGATCAACATAGGCTACAAAAAATAGACTCAGAACTTATCTCTCTAACTGCAAGTTCTTTGTTTGATATATACTTCCCAAATTGTCACGAGAATGACCTTTGTCAAAAACACATACTTCTATGCAACTCCTCTGTTTTAATATTTTCAATGGCTTGTCATCACATTTAGGAAAAAAAGAATCCTTAGTATGAATTTCAGATTCTATAATTTAAATAGCTTCCCAGCCCTTTTCTTCACTTCTTTCCAATCTCCACCCCTCACACCATCTCTATATTTAAGCACACCAACTAGCTGTTTCCAAATTTATACCCTTCCATGTCACAACACTTTACATGTTCCACAAGCCTAAATTGTTTCTTCCCAAATTCCTTTCTGATGAAAGTTTTCCATCTCTAAAGACCACCCCAATTTCACTACAGCCCCAGTTCAGGGAGGCATTCCTTTCCCTAAGCTTTCATTTAGCATATCTACTGTCTAGCATATCTACCGTTATTATGAAATTTGTCACATTTTATTTGAATTATTTGTTTTATGTCTGTCTTCTGCAGCTGACAAATACCTAGAAACAAGGCACAAAAATCTGTGCTGATAAGTAAATGTTGGAAAATTTTCTATCAATAAAATGCTCTGCTCAGTTTGTATTACATGTTATCCAGGAATAAAGGAAGTAAACTCCCATTTCCCTGAGCATTTCCAAAAGAGGATGACATTTCAGGTCATACTCATCACCAGACACTAATTGGAAGTCAATTTAGGCAAAGTTCACTTAGCAGCAAAGTAATTAGTCTTCAATATAAAGAAAATGATCAATGATATATGACATTTTCATTACAGAATGTATTCTTCATGACTTTCATAATGCAATATCATTCCTATCTCTTTAACATTAGGACAAATTCAACAGGAACTCTGGAAAAGTGGTACATTTGGAGTAAGTGCCCATGGAAGTGGGTTTACCAGGTCAGGACCAGGTTGGGCTAATTTTCAGGATTTGAGAGAACATTTACTTAGAGGAGCAAATGAAAATAATAGTTGAGAAAAGGAGTGAGAGTTGCTATTAGTTTGAACCTTATCAGGTGTCGAGTCCAAGAGAAGTATCCAGAACAAGGCATGTATCCTCATTCAAGAAAGGATGAAGCAAAATAGCAAAAGTAATTTGCCCAGAACACAAAAGCAACAGTAGGTTGTACTTACATACTGCCCCTGTATATAAAGGCACATATCAGTTATATTAAACAGAACATTCCTTTGAAGCTGGTCTCTTGAGATGCCACACTGAAATGCTACCTTATTTTTTTTATTTTTTTTTGCTTCCTTATTTTTTAAACAGAGAAATCACACACACACACACACACACACACACACACACACACTAGTTATTTAAAATTATGTAAACTAGTAAAATTTAAAAATTCATGAGACTTACTACCAAATGTTAATAAAACCCAGGATTTGTTTATTAAATAATAGATTTGATAGTTGAGGTTATTACCTGTATATGCTCAACGTCATTTAAGACATTTATTCTAAGCGTGTTTGTTATAGATGTACTTTATGTATCTACTAAATTACTGACTCCCAGTTAAAAAAAAGAAACTGTAGGGGTTTGGAAGTATTAATGATGCTTTGAAGTATGAACCATATATTCCCTTCTTAACAAGGGGTTCAGCCTGATATTGCTTTTAAATGAGGAAACACATGTATTTTTGTTTTAAAATGATAGTATGAACTTCTTCTACTCATGAAATACATAATAGCTTTTAGAAATCATGTATTTGTCTTCGTGTATAAATATATACATACTTTTTTGGCAAATTTCCAGCATTTTTTTTAATATCAAGGAAAAAATCACAAAACGGGGAAAGTGGAATAGAAAATATCTCACTCTTTACTTAAATTATAACCATTCTTAGCCTATTAATATTTATTTTCTTTTTGAGGAAGTGTCCTACTCCTTCTGCACACCTATCCTTTCTCACCTTTATTATATCCAATCACCTTTACAATCATGACCTGTACAAACTATAATGAGTTCTAGTTCACTGTACAACATATTCTCCCTTGCCTAGAATGTCCTCTCACTTTATCTGAATAACCCCAACTTGCTCTTATGGACTCAGCTAGAACTCACACGCTCTGGGAAACTTTCCCCTTTCACCCATGGTTCAGGCAAATAGCTATCTTATGTGCTCTCATGTCTGTGTTTATCCACATAATTACATTGCACTGATCCCTGGGTTGTTAGGTGTATGACTCTCCCATTTATCTTTGTGCAGCATAAGAGCCAAAAGAGGGTCTTCAGAGCTGGGAAAAGTGTCTGGTGTGAAATTGACAATCAATTAATGCATTGCATAAATAAAGACAATGATAGATATGTAGCCGGTTGAAATTAAAGGTGTCACATAGGTTAAGACTAGAAAAAAAGGCAGCACCCTCCTCCCGTCACTCTCTGCAAACCTGTTAGTATGCTGTTTAACTCAAGAGATTAGAGAAATGTTTTCAGAGTTGGATACTCCACTTGCTACTAGCACCAAGTCAAGATCAACTTCATGTAAATGTTCTCGTTTTGGCTCTGGCTCACTTATCTTCAGCTATCTCTACTCTCCTACCTTGACTGAGAAAAACTTCTTATTCAGACCTAAGGATTCTTGCCCTAAGGTGCTGGATTAAATTTACACAAAAAGAATGGTTGGAAATTGCCTTCATCCAAACTTTTCCAAGCCTACTCACATGTCAAGCACCTAATATACACGACTTGTCCAGTAATTTAGTAAAAGGAAATATTTTGGATGGGAGTTAAATATTTTTTATTAAATAGTCTGGATGATGAATTATTCAGTATTTTGTATATCTCTGTCACCTTTCTCTAAAACTTTTATTCTATCTCAACTATAGGGGGCCATTGTTTACTTAGCATCTTACTGTGTGCCAGGAACTTTTACACCAAAGTCCTTGTATTTAAATTTCCTCTCTGTCTCTGTCTCTGTCTCTGTCTCTGTCTCTGTCTTTCTCTTTGTTGAGAACCTCTGCATTTTTTTCATCTAGGTCCTTGCTAAATTCAGAGCTAGTAACACCATCCTCTGGTTTAAAAAGAACTCCAATGACTCACCATTGCTTATAGCAGAAGTCAGGACACTTTTTCTGTAAAGAGCCAGATAGTAAATAGTCTTTTATGTTTTACAAGTCAAAAGGCAAAATAATGATACTTTTAGGCAATTATATAACAAGAGAGAAAAGGGTTCCATAATTTCTTATAGATGAAATTTAAAAATAATAATTTTAATAGACACTTTTTTTATAATGTAGGTCTACTAATGGGAATGGACTGGAAATGGATTTGGGGGAAGTAAAAATTGGAGCTCAAAATTAGTGTTCCCCAATTTCAAGTTGATTATAATTGTTTGCCTGTAAATATGATTCTCAGCTTGTGTTCTGTATAGTACAATAACAGACAGAGGACATAATTTGGCCTATCAGCCATTCAAACATGGTTCAGTGGCACACAGTACTTTCTGCCCATATTTATAATCTCATTCCCATGTTTCTTCATGTCTCGTCATCTGTAAAACTAATGGTTAGGGAAAAATATACATTTAGTGGTGCCTGAGGAGCTAAGATAGTGACATAGTAAGAAGACCTTAGCCTTGCCTGATCCCTTGAACACAGCCAGATAAATATCATGCCATTCTAAATACCCAAGAAATCAACATGAGGACTGACAGAACAAACTGCACAAATAGAGGGAGACAAGAGGCCACATTGAGGAAGGCAGGAAGTGCAGAGATATGGTTTGAGGGAGAAACAGATCACAGATGCTGCAGTGGGGAGGGAGCCCTGGTCATGGAGAAATGCAAGAGAATGCACAAGAACACTTCCTCAAAGCCATAGGAGGGGAAAATGAGAAGGCTGATTTTGTGAGTTTTTGCAATCAGCCAGGCTCAAAGACTAGAGTTTTAGATGTCTGTAAGCTTGACTGGGATAGAGACCTGAGGGCACTGCCCTACACCTGGTGAGAAAGCAAGCAAGCAACCCCAGGCAGACAGCATGATTTGAGGATTGCCTAAGGTGCCTGGGGAGAGACTTCATTCTTCCTGCATCTGTGAGAGGTGTCTTTCACTCCCCCTCCCCTCAGCATAGGAGTGGAGACACCTGCCGAGGGCAGCTAACCCAGGCACTGGCTGTTTAACCTGCTTTGCTCCAAACCTCATGCCCCTGCATTCTGGCATAACTGCCTTTCTCAGTCAAACTTGCATTCATCACAGTATGGTGAGACCCTCCCCCAGAAGACAAGCACAGGCACCCTCTCCACACTAAGTCCCTAAAGTCTGGAGCTTTCAAAGTCAGCAGGCCTGGCTGGGATACAAAGTGCATGCACTGTTCCAGGAAGGCAAGTAACCTGGAGACAGACAACATAAAAATAACAATTTGAAAAAAGCATGGGATGCAAAAGGGAAAACTATTTGCTCTTCTGGGAGTGCTTCCATGAGAGCAGCAAGCACGGACTCTGGTCTCCAGAGACAAAAAATCTGACTGATGCCATTTCCCTCCCCCACCACCTCAGCATAAACCATCTTCAGTAAAAAGCACTGTACCATCACTGGCTGTCTAAACTGCTTACACAAAGTCCTGCCACCCTGTGCTCTGCTGGTACTGCTTTTCTCGGGAAAGTGTGCCTAAGGACCAGCTCAGTGGGCCCCTTCCCCAGAAAACTAGCACAAACCCCTGCACACACCATGTCTACCAACCATAGAGTTCTGCAAGGCTTCAGTTTAGTAGAAGTAGCATAAGATCTAATTTAACAAGCAGACCAGAGCACACCTAGTTAAAACTCACCACACTCTGGCCAAGGTCCAAACACACTCCACTGCAGGCAAGGAGAAACTATGCAGAAAACCGACCTGAGGGATAGAAGAGCCAAAGCACAGTAATAAAGTGCACACAACACATATGCAGTTCCAGGCCTTGGACACTATATGACCTCTTGTTTATAAAGTCATTACACTCAGGAACAGGAAAGTTAAGAGGCATTTCTAACACAGAGAAGAAGACAGAGACCTAGACAAAATGCCAAGATGGAGGAATTCATCCCAAACGAAAGAAGAAAAGATCACAGCCAGAGATCAAATTGAAGCAGATATCAGTAATACGTCTGATGGAGAATTTAAAACAATAATCATAAGGATAGTTGCTGGCCTTGAGAAAAGCATGGAAGTCATCAGAGAGACCCTTATTACAGACATAAAAGAGTTAAAAAACTATCAGGAAGAATGAAAAATGCAATAACTGATATTTGAAACTGACTGGATGTAATGACCACAAGCATAGAAGAAGCAGAGGAATGAATGATGTAGAAAATAGGATTATGGAAAATAATGAAATTGAGCAAAAAAGAAAGAAGAATGATGGATCACGAGAGTAGACGTAGGGAATTCAGTGGCTCCATAAAATTTAATAACATTTGTATCAAAGGAATCCCAGAAGAAGAAAGAGAAAAGGGGCAGAAGGTTTATTTGAAGAAATAACAATTGAAAACTTCCCTAACCTGGGGAAGGAAACAGATATCCAAATCTAGGAAGCACAAAGAACTACCACCAAAATCAACAAAAGTAGACCATCCCCAAGACATATTGCAGTTAATTTGCAAAATGTAGTGATAAAGAAAAAATCCTAAAAGCAGCAAGACAAAAGAAGTCCCTAACTTATAAGGGAAGACTCATAAAGTTAGCTCCAGATCTCTCCACAGAAACTTGGCAAGCCAGAAGTGAAAGGCATAATATATTCAATTTGCTGAATGGAGAAAATCTGCAGCCAAGAATACTCTATCAAGCAGCTATCATTCAGAATAGAATGAGAGATAGTTTCCCAGACAAACAAAAAGTAAAGGAGTTCATGATCACTAAATCAGCCCTGCAAGAAATATTAAAGAGGACTTTGAGTGGGAAGGAGAGACCAAAAGTGACAAAAACTAGAAAAGAACAGAGAAAATCTCCAGAAACAATGACAAAAGTAATAATAAAATAGCACTAAATACATAGCTATCAAGAATGACTCTGAATGTAAATGCACCAAATGTTCCAATCAAAAGACATAGGGTAACAGAATGGATTAAAAAACAAAAACAAACAAACAAAAAAATAAGACCCATCTATATACTGACTACAAGAGACTCACTTTGACCTAAAGACACCTGAAGATTGAAATTGAGGGGATGGAGAAACATATATCATGCAAATAGATGTCAAAAGAAAGCCAGAGTAGCAATATTTATATCAGACAACCTAGATTTTGAACCAAAGACTGTAACAAGATATGAGGAAGAGCACTGTATCATAATAAAGGAAACTATCCAACAAGGAGAACTAATATTTGTAAATATTTATGCCTCCAACGTGAAAGAACTCAAATGTATAAAACAATTAATAACAAATATAAAATAGCTCATTGATAATAATACAAAATTTGTAGTAGACTTTGACACCACACTTACATCAATAACAGACATGTAAGCAGAAAATCAACAAAGAAAAATGGCTTTGAATGACACTGGAACAAATGAACTTAGCAGATATATTCAGAACATTTCATCCTAAAGCAGCAGAATATACATTCTTTTCAAATACACATGGGACATTCTCCAGAATAGATCACATACTAGGTCACAAATCAGGTCTCAACAAGTACAAAATGATTTACATCGTACCCTAACCACAGGGTTCTGACCACAACATTATAAAACTTGAGATCAACCACAAGAAAAAAATTTGGAAAGACCACAAATACATGGAAATTAAAGAGCACCCTACTAAACAATGAATGTGTCAGCCAGTAAATTAAAGAATAAATTAAAAAATACATGAAAACAAATGAAAACATGACAGCCCAAAACCTTTGAGATGCAGTAAAAGTGGTCTTAAGAGGGAAGTATACAATACAGGTATACATCTAGAAGCAAGAAATCTCAAACAGACAACCTAAACTCACACCTAAGGAGTTAGAAAAAGAACGACAAATGAAGGCTAAAGCCAGCAGAAGAAAGTAAATAATAAAGATTAGAGAAGAAATAAGTGGTATAGAAACTAAAAACAAACAAACAAACAGGAAAACAGATCAATGAAATCAGGAGCTGGTTCTTTGAAAAAATTAATAAAATTGATAACCTGCTAGCCATATTTATCAAAAATAAAAGAAAAAGGACCCAAATAAATAAAATCACAAATGATAGAGGAGAAATAACAACCAACACCACAGAAATACAAATAATCCTAAAAGAATATAATGAAAAATTATATGCCAACAAAATGGACATTTTTAAAGAAATGGATAAATTCCTAGAAACATATAAACTACTAAAATTGAAACAGGAAGAAATAGAAAACTTGAACAGAGCAATAACCAGCAAAGAAATTGAGTCAGTAATCAAAAACCAGCAAACAAAAGTCCAGGGCCAGATGGCTTCACGGGGGAATTCTACCAAACAATGAAAGACGAGTTAATACTTATTCTTCTCAAACTGTTCCAAAAAAAAAAAATAGAAATGGAAGGAAAACTTCCAAGCTCATTCTATGAGGGCAGCTCTACCCTGATTCCAAAAACAAAGATCCCACTAAAAAAGAGAACTACAGGCCAATATTCCTGATGAACATGGATGCAAAAATTCTCAACAAGATACTAGCAAATTAAATCCAACAGTACATTAAAAGAATCATTCACCATGATTAAGTGGGATTTATTCCTGGGTTGCAAGTGTAGATCCATATTCACAAATCAATCAACATAATACACCACATTAATAAAAGAAAGGATAAGAACCATATGATCCTCTCAGTAGATAGATTTTGTGCTGACTGAGATTTAAACAATTGAGGGGTTGTGGATGGAGAGGCTTTTTTGAGAAAAATAAGATTCCAATTAGGTATGATAGTGCGTATTTACTTAAAATGCATATGTTAGGCACAGAAAACACTGAAAATTTTTAAAAAATATTACAAATAAGAGAAGCATCACAAAACCTAGGAAAGAAACTAATGTTATACCTTCATGTTATAATTCAACATGGGGATATATGTTGTACAGCAAGAACCCTTGAAAACCACTCCTACAACAAGATGACTGGCAATAACTTAGCAATATGCACAAGTGATTTCAAATCACAAAAATATGTCCAACTAAGTCAAGCAGTGTATACCCACTCCAGTTCCCATTAATCATATAACAGAAATAGCAATCACCCCTTCAGTGCAACATGGCATGAGGGAAAGTTATCACAGAGAAGTTAGAATAGAAAGGAACAGTGGTCCAAACTAGTTATATCCAAAATATATCAATTTTGTAATTAAAAAAATATATATGACACATTGTATCTCCTGGGTTCTTGGATGAAGCCTATGTCAGTGAGGATGCCTGAGTCATGGGGATTTGTCTCATGGAAAATACATCTCTACACCTTATATAACAATTCCAAATTGTTGGCATTCTATAAATATGCTCTATATTTCCTGCCATAGTGTCTTTGCGTTTGCTTTTCTTTCTGCTTTCAGTTTGTGTCTGATTCAAAACTATACTTTAACACTGAGTTCAACTGTTTAATCCTATAAAAATTTCAGGTATTATTCTTAGGGTTTAGGAATTATTCTGATGTTATCATCACATGTCTTTATTCTCCTACTCTACTACTCTGTTTATAGTTTTCATGGTTCTGAGAACAGAACATCTACTCTATGAATATTGTTGAGCATTAAGTGTGAAAGCAAAGAGAAAAAACAATTGAAAAAGAATTGAACTTATAACAAAGTGTCCTATTTAATATCTGAATAGCATTGTTACCAATGCTTCTCTGTGAATTTTGATAGGGATAATTTAGTGTTTTGTTAAGCTTTAGAAAAAAATGTTTTCTCTAAAAATAAGTATATGCAATATTCTATTAATATATATGTTCTTTTGAGAATGTTTAGAGGAAAATCCTTTTTCAGATTGGCAAGCTGAATTTTGTTTTTAATCTAATTTACATGCAGCCTACAATGTACTAACATGATGAATATAATGTTATATTTAATTAGTTCTCTGGTGTTTTTCCAATCAAGTTGAGAGACTTTCTGCAATTTTATAAATATGATTTGGCAATTGGAAAAAATAGTTAATCAAAACTGTTTCCAAAATATGTAACTTCATTAAAACTGTAGAAATGATTGTATTTTTATGTAAAAACATGTGCAAATGAGAGAATTGTGCTTTTTTACAAGTCTTTTGTCACTTAATTTTTATAACTTAAATTTTATTTTTACTAACTAGATTGAGACAGTGAAGTAAGTCTACTTAAACTTCTTCAAATTATAAATATCTTTCAATATATAATTTTGCTAATGGCTAGAATTTATTTATTACTAAACAAAAGATGGCCAAGAAGTATTATTTATATTTCCTAGAGTAATCTTATCATGATTATCTCCATTTCACAGATCTAAAACTGAGATTTAAAAAGATTAGATAATTTGTCCAGTTCACACAAATCATAGTTAGAATACCAAGAATTTTAAAAATCCAAATGTGATACAGTAAAATCTTGGTTTTCAAGCATAATTCTTTCCAGAGACATGCTTGTAATGCAAAGCCCTTTCATATCAATTTCCCCGTAAAAAATAATGGAAACTTACATGATTCGTTCCACAATCCAAAAAAATTAATGTAAAAATGGCTACTATGCTGTAATAAGATACAAAATAATAAAGAAAATACAAAGTATAAAGAAAAATAAACAAATTAACCTGCACTTACCTTTGAATACCTTTGTGGATGATGTGAGGGAGACAAGAGAGAGGAGGGTTATTGTGTAGGACAACTTTCACTATCACTAATGGAATCGCTGCTGTATATTGGCTTCATGGAATCTTTTTCTTTTCGCGCAACTTTAACAAAGAACCTATCCAACGACGCTTGCTTTTGCCTCCCTTTGAGGATTTCACAGAAATGTGGCATTGCATTGCCGTTAAATAGATTCATTGTTTGCACTGCTATAGCCTTATTTGGGTGGTGCTTTTCTACAAAATTTAGCACTGTTTCCCATATTTTTCACATCACCTAGCCTTATTTGAAATGAGGGATTTCTCCTCCTCTGCAGCTAGAGATAGAGAGAGAGAGAGAGGGAGAGAAGAACCATTGGCTCAGTTATGATCATGTGACATTCAGCATCACATACTACTCGTTTTGCAAGTACTACTCCTATTGCCTGTTTATCAAGTTAAAATTTATTAGAAATGTTTGCTCGTCTTGCAGAAATGAGTTACTCACAATCCAAGATTTTACTGTATTTGTATTCATTAAAATATACTTATGCCTTATTTTTATATTTTATGTTTTAAATATACTTAAATATATTTATATTTTATATCTTAAAATATAAAATATGCCTCCTTCAAACAGACTCCCTATATGTCAGACATTTATTGTGTGTAGACTATGTGTGTGTGTGTGTGTGTGTGTGTGTATTCATTTATATGTATGGAAATAGGTAAAAATAAATAACTTACAACTTCTACTCAGTTACTGAAAAAAATGAGTACTCTCTTTTTCTTCAGGTTTACATGCCAGGAGTCTAGAACATTTAAGAATCAAGAACAAATGGATGTCATGTAAATTAATTCACAAAAATGCATTTGCATCTTTTTATCCCATTGTTATCCTGTAATCACATTTAGGGTTAAGGGAAGTCATGACAGACCCCAGACAAATTCAGATTCGCCTAGGTTAGAATGGCCTAACTATTGACTTAACACAAGAAACTCAACCTCTCAGATCCTCAAATTTTTTTTGGTATTTGTAAAGTGGATAACAATATCTGCACTACAAGTTATTTTTTAAACTAATAACATAACATAAAACACCAAGATAATTGCCTGGAATAATCCAGACCAACTTCAGACTGAGATGAAAGTAGACTGGCTCTTCACATATCAAAAATAGGAGGCTAATTCTCTCTTAATAAAATGGAAAGACTTTGTTTATACTTAGATTGTGTCTTTCCTAGCTAGGCAAAATCAATTACTGGCTTAAAAAAAAAACACCATAAAAATATGACTTAAGAAGATATTCTACAAAGATATTCTTGATAGTAAGTTTCTTACTTTGCTCTATGCCATAAAAAAGAATATCTAAGAACTGAGACTCCACTGACTTCAAAGGAAATGCATACTTAACATTAGCTCAGCAATGTGCAGGACAAGATAAGCAATGACCCCTTTGATTCTATAAATATAGACCTACAAACAACGGCAGGGGTCTGAAATTCATCCATTTCCTTTTTTTTTAAATATCATAGATGAAGATTCAAGAGTGTTGATATGAAAGATATAAATATTAATGTCATGGAAAAAAGTCAATATGCTTAATGCCTTCAAGAGAACAAAATTAAGAAGTTTAAATAAATAAATGATCTTTGCTATTATATGTAAATTGCAAATGTCATGAAATTGTTGGTATAATAAACAAAGTACTACTTTTGATAAAGTCTTCTCAGTGGATGAACTGAAATTATTAAGATTTATATTCAAAGCCCATATGTGTAGGCTCTTTGTCTTTGTTCAAACCTGATTCTGATCATTACTTTAGGACAAAAGTGAGACTTGTCAAGAAAACTATCCTACTCTCTACTAAGGATTACTGGAAGGAAGCTAATATTGAAATTATGGGGTTTTTTTAAGTTACAATTCTGAAGGAAAATGAAAGGTAGATGGATAGATGGATGATAGATAGATGATAGATAAATATGATACATCTATATCATCTACACTCATACACTTATAGTAAATTTTCAATTTAAAAAGCATGTTTTCTTCTTGATTTTGTTCTCATACTTTTATATTAAAATGCTGAACAGGGGCACCTGGCTGGCCCAGTTGGTAGAGCATGCATCTCTTGATCTCAAGGTTGTGAGTTCCAGCCCCATGTTGGGTGTAGAGATTACTTTAAAAAAATGAAATCTTAAAAAAAATGCTAAACAGTACATAATGATTGAGAATATATATATATATATATATATATATATATATATATATATGTGTGTGTGTGTGTATACACACACACACACACACACACATACCTATGAAATGTATCAATTTGGCAGTGGATGTTCTAGGACAATACCCAGAACCCCCATTTAGAACCCAGGCACTCATCCTTCTAGTTACCAGAAATATTGGCTACTGACAGCTCACAGCTGAGTCCCTCTTTAGGAATTAACTTGCCCAGAAGGGAGCTGTCTCCCTTTCAGGGAGAACTATGCTCCCTCCCTGAAAATCTATGTTGGGGTACAAAGGCCTTCCGCCTTTGTCTTGATTGAGAGAGAACAGCTCTGAAGGCCCGTCCCTGCTCTAGAATCCCTCACAGGATCAGCCAAGGTCTCTATAGAAACTGTCTTGCAAATGCATCACAGTTTCCCTTTTCCCTCTACTAGTGCAGCTTCCCTCACATCATCACAGATACTGTTCCAGAGAGAACTCACCAATAATTAACCTGCACACAAACGTCACTCTCAGAGTCTGTTTCTGGAGCGAATTGACTTCAGACATACAGACTAGTTTGGAGGTTACTCCAGTCATAGTATTAATGTCAGTGAATATTATCTTCAGACAATGTCAATAATTAATTATAAAGGTAATAGTTCTACTACTTGATAAGTAATATTTTATTATTATCTGTACCTTAACCATTATGAAGGTGATAATGAGTATGAACTTGTAAATAAGGTCATAACTAATTTATAGCTTAATAATTAATGAGATAGTCTTTATCAACTACTTCCTACATGCCATATGATTATATATTATCTTCATTCATTGCTCATTACAAACATTTAGTGATGAGGAAATCAGAGCTTTGAATTAAATTATTTGCTCGATACAATTTAACAGGACTGACATTCAAACCAAGGTCTGCTTTATACTAAAATCATCTGATACTGTGAATTTTCTGCCCTAAGAGCTACAAAACTAACTGAGATCAAATTGGTAGGGGCCTATTGGTAGCTCCTCTGGAGTGTGTGAGAATAGTGGATAAGAAAACTGGATGCAGAGGTGCTTGGATGGCTCAGCTAGTTAAGTGCCCAATGCTTGATTTCGGGTCAGGTCGTGATTTCATGGTTTGTGAGTCTGAGCCCCGCGTCAGGCTCTGCTCTGACAATGCGGAGGCTGCTTGGGATTCTCTCTCTCTCTCACTCTCTCTCTCTCTCTCTCTCTCTTTCTCTCTTGCCCTATTTTTCTCTTTCAGAATAAATAAACTTTAGTAATAAATAAAAACTTAAAAAAAAAAAGAAAAGAAAAATGGATGCAGCTATACTGGAAGAGGGAGATCCATGAGGAAAGCCTTTCTAAAGAGTTCTAAAAGAAAAGTTATAATTAGAGTGATCTACATCAGAGGAAAGCAGTACAGGTCATGAAAATTGTTCCCAATATAAAATCATTGGTGATTGTAGTGCCTTTTGCTAGGGGTCAAAGGAAATCATCAACACTTTACATAGCTAAGATTAATTAATGTTATTTGTCTGTAGCTGCTAAAAGATCATTTTAACTAATTTATTGTTAGAGAGTTTCCAACTGGGAAAGAGGGGTGAGGTCTGAAACAAACGAAATTTGATATTCTTTCACTCAGACATATCACAAATATTTTTAAAGAGTTCTTTATGTCTTTAAAATTTTTAAGTAAATGTGGGTCGCAAATTCATGACCCCAATATCAAGAGTCATATGCTATACCTAGTGAGCCAGCCAGGTGCCCCAAAAGAGTTCTTAATGACTATCATCCTTGATATGAGTTATGTTTTTTACCACTTAAATTTTTTTTTAATGTTTATTTATTTTAGAGAAAAAGAGAGAGACAGAGTGTGAGCAGGGGAGGAGCAGAAAAACAGGGAGATCTAGAATCTGAAGCAGGCTCCAGGCTCTGAGCTGTCAGCACAGATTCAGATGCAGGTTGGGGCTTAAACTCACAAGCCCTGAGACCATGACCTGAGCTAAGCTGGGTGCTCAACCAATCACTCAACCAACTGAGCCACCCAGGCACCCCCTTTAAAATTTTTTTTTCCACTTTAGGGGTCATGTTGGCATCCTTAAAATGTGAGAATTTGCTAGTTCATGCTTTATTATGTTTAAAGCAGTAGTAGGAAAAATTAATTTTTTCTATGAAATTAATAAAATTTTAACTTCTCCATGAGTTATTTTTGGAACGGTTTCATATAAACAGAATGAAGGAAATTGCTGAACAGGGTTGTAGGAGGAGGGTATCCTGGGAGGTTTCTCTGCATTTGTTAATTAATCAAGCATCAATGAAATGTCCTGCTATTATGTTGTTTGTAATAAAAGTGCTTTGGATTTAATTTTGATGAAAGTACTAAAAGAAATCCCTATTACAAACATGAACATTTGCAACATTTATGATAAACATTGAGTGTCTATAATAGCCAAAATTGAAATGTACAAAAATATGAATCCCAGGCACTAAGAAAATATTTCTTATAAATTATGTCTTGCTATTGTAAAATTATGCAAAACTCTATAGGATTTTTAGCCAATCTTTGAAATAAAGCCAGTAGGACATATTCAAGTACAAGCTTAGGGTTAAAGATTTTTGTAGAGTTTGTGAATTCTGTGATGAATTGATCACAGTACAATTCTATATATTAATGAGATAAATGTATGCTTTGGTGGCTTTGCCAAAATAAATGTGAAATTTGTTCATAGAAAAGTTAAAAAAAAACTGATCAAAAAGGAATGTACCTTGGAATGGGCCCTGGTCATTTTTTAATAACACTTGTTGTGCTAAGTGTTGGGGCTACAAGTTTCAGAGGGAGGTCACTTCAGAACATGGCATCTTTAGAATATGATATGGAAAGACTGAATATATCTAAGAGAAGAGAGATTCTGAGAAATAATTTTCTGGAACGAACGAATCCCAGATAATTACAATGAGAAATCTTAGATAATTACAATGAGAGATTATATTATATACTCATTCATTCATCCATTCTCCTCACTCATTCAAGAATTTATGGAGTATCCGTTTGCCAGGAACTTTCTGAAGTAGCACCACAAACAGAATTCTCTACCCTCATGGAGATTACATTCTAGTGAGAGATGCAGATAATAAAAAGTGAATATACAAGTAAGTATACATTTTGTTAGATCATGATGAATGCTAACAAATAAAATAAGCCATGGAAAGTACATAACAAGGAGGAAAACTACATATTTAGATTGGATAACCAGAGAAAATCTCATAGAGAAGGTAACAGTTGAGCAACATCTGGAAGGAGTTGAAAGAACCATGAAAATATCTGTGGTGACAGCATTCCAAACATCCTAAGGTAGGAACGGACCTAGACAACGTGACCATGAAGGAATGAGCAAAGGATAAGAAAGAGTAGACAATGTGGTTGAGAATACACATATATCATTTATGTTCTTACAGGTCATGATGGAGATGTTTAATGTTAATTATTTTAAAATTAAGTAAAACATCAATGAATTTTGTGATTCAGTACAAACAGTACTAGATTTGGCATCTACATCTTAAGATTATTTTCTAGAAAGAGACACATGTTATACCCCAAGCATAATCAACATTGTGTTAGCTACAAATGTCCATTGCCTGTTACTCAATAAATATCTGAGTAACAGGATGCAGTTATCCCTTTAACACTTCCCTAACCTGGAGTCTTCATTCTCTTGTAACTCATTGCCAGACTTTAGGGAGATATATTTGTTTGCCTAGAATCTAACAGCAGTTCTCTCTCTGTGTGCCAACATCGCGACCTTGGGTAAGCACCTTAGTCCCTCCATGTGTAAAATGAGGAAACTACTAATACATGTATAGTTTTGAGGATTAAAATGATAGAGCAAGGGAAGCAACCCTATTTCTTTCACACAGTAAATTTCAATCTATGTTATCATTATCATATTATCATTATTAAAGCACCAGCAAATCAAATTGTCAGAAATGGATGTATGCGCCAATATGTGTCATTATTTTAATGACTTCTGCTAACAGTACATTTGTTTGATATCATGGCATATATTTGAAAAATAAAAACAAACTTGGGCTGATGGTAAACTTTTGTTGATTCCAAGTTCCCTTGCACTTGAAAACAGACTTTCCTGTATCTGTTAAAGATGTATTTCTTGCAAGCTCTTCTTCCACACATTTATTAATGCAGACAGACTTCCTCTGGTTTTTGGCCTGCGTGTATCTTCGTGTAAACAGAGCTACAGATGGTTATGACAAGTTCTTGTTTGTGCATATCGGAGGGCATGCTGTGTGGCAAATTGCACTCTTGTTTTTCTCAAGTAGATTCCACTGAATTTTCGGTTTCATTTTTCCCCATGATAGGGCATCATATGGCCCATAGTGAACAAATGTAAATCTAAAGTAGCATGGGCACAAAATAAGGTGCCAGTAAAATAACATTTCTATTGTATCAAGCTTTAATAAGGCTTGTAATTGGTTTTGGTTGCCAAACATATGGGTCAGTGAGAATAACGTTGAAAGTAGATTAGATGCAATTCAGGCGGCTATATTAAGAACTCAATGTGGTGAATTTTGCTGTTGTCGCAGAAGGAGTAGAGATGGTATGTCACTGATGTCAATGTGTTCTCATTTGATCTAAAACCTTAATGTATATTGGGAGCCAAAACAGAAGGACTACTCTCAAGATTATCAAATTAATTCTACTGAATAAATTAGATGGTGGAGAAAACTTTATTCACAACTCTATGTTTATGATACTATAGTTACCAAATTAAATATACTAACAGTGAAACTGAAAACTCAGAAGTCTAAATTCTGAGTGAGCATTAGGTCACTAGGCAGGAATTATTGAAAGGGTTTTGACTTCGGTTTTTGCTATCGAGAAAAGATTAAAAATTTTAGTGGCAAAAACTCCTTCCTTATATTGGCCTTCACTAGTAAGAGCCAAGTAAATTATGTCAAAAGAGATTTGAATTAGATCAGAGTCAGAAAACACTGTAATTGAGACACCTGCGTGGCTCAATTGGTTAAGTGGCCAACCTCGGCTCAGGCCATGATCTTGCAGTTCGTGGGTTCAAGCCCCGCGTCAGGCTTTGTGCTGACAGCTCAGAACTGGAGCCTATTTCAGATTCTGTGTCTCTTTCTCTCTCTGCCCCTCTCCCACT
The DNA here is from genome assembly GCF_022837055.1 of Prionailurus viverrinus. Taxonomy (NCBI): domain Eukaryota; kingdom Metazoa; phylum Chordata; class Mammalia; order Carnivora; family Felidae; genus Prionailurus; species Prionailurus viverrinus. The sequence goes on along the minus strand of NC_062567.1, from coordinate 94,893,939 downwards.
CCTGCTCTGTCTCTCTCTCTCTCTCTCTCAAAATTAAATAAATATTAAAAAAAGAAATCACTGTAATCAATTTTATGGAATAATAGGATGAAGATTTTATTTCTAGGGGACCATGCAGACTGCATGTAAAGGGTAGCTGAATTGAAAGTAATCCCCTTCTATGGATTCTAGTTGATTATCTTAACGTGTTTTAAATATAACTTCTAAATGAGACTCAGTAAACTCATATATATATATCCTCAGAAAATTATTGATAAAATAGCTACTCACATTTCACAACAGCTCAGGGTACCAAACTAACAACTATTATTTTCTCCCCTTTTTTTAAGGAATAGAGATTGAGAAAGCAAAGCTAAAGGAAGTTGACAGCAAAGATCAAAGTTAGATTTGAGAATTTCTAACGTTAATTCTATATTCAGCCCACTAATCTGCAATGCTATTCACTAGAGAAATTGAACAAAAATCTGTAATACATTTCACAAACTTATAAGTATAAACCATTATAACTTCCAAAAAACTTGAAAAAATTTTACAAATTTGTTTTGATTTTTTTTCTTCCACACTAAGAGCTCCAGTCCTATCAAGTTTCAGGTTTATAACTAACTTCTCTTGAGTAATGTGAGTGCAAACAGATGCTAGAGGGATTTTTGTCAGAGTGAGAAAATTAACTTTTTTTTCATTCTCATGTAAGTACAATAAAAAGAAAACCTTCTAAATTGATTTTGGCCAAACTTCTCAAAATATTTACCTTTAGGCTTAGAAGAAAAGAAGAAAATTTTAACTCAAGGGATTTTTTGATGAAATTATAAGCTACTGAGATATATATTCAAGCCCTAAATCACTTACACCTTTAAATTCAGTGTTTACTAACACAAAGCTTGATATTTTTAAGTAGTATTTTTATTGATCTCAGAAATGACAAAAATGAAAAGAGAAAATAGCAAACTAGCAAAACCAAAAGCAAATTTGAGCTAACATGAAGTTTTTACAAAATAGTATAATATAACTAGTTTTGAGAAAAGTCATAGGACTGAGGGAAAGTCTGAATTTTTAAGTGAAATACCATTTTATTCTACTAGAAATATATGCTAAAAAAGTAAATCATTAGTCAATTTTCATTCAGTAACTCAAAAATTTCTTAAATATTAGTCACTGATAGCAAAACATTGGAAAAGATACAGAAAAGCTCTAAATCATAGATCATTTACTCTGATACAAGCTTTGCTGAGCAGAGGATATTGGGAATATGGGTTAAAAATGGAACAACCATACTTTTAAAGATTAAATAACTATAAAGTATTGTATTCACAGATCCATGAACAATGAAATTGAAAAGGACTTCAAAGACACTCAGTTCAGTGTTTTTTAATACAGCGTTCTTGGCATTTTGTCTAGGTCATTATTATATTCCCTTTTTTATGGGTTAGGAAACTAAGGCTTTATAAAGCTACAAGAAATCGACAATGTGAAATTATTTGATGGACAGAGCCATCTTTAACATAACAAATATTTAGCACTCCTGGTGGTCTTATGAAATGCCCAAAATATCTCACCAGTCATGGAGAAAACTACAACAAACAATGAAACAAAAATATGACCTCCTTATGTCCAGATGTTCCTATGGAACAGACCGCTCCCAAGTTGAAAATTATTAAAGCTGGTCCAAATTCCTCCTTTCACAGATAAGAAAACTGAAGGTCAGAAAACTGGACTTTTCTAAATGACTTAATCACCCCCCCCAAAAGATTTGATTATGCTCTTTTATTTAGATACCACTATACTTAATGGTTTTTTCCAGAAAAAAAATATTTATATACATGTATATATACATATATGTATATATACACACATACACACATATATATACATTTTTCAAAATTCTCAGTTATCAGGATTAGGGTTAATTAGCCATCACTCCACTTTTTTTCTTTTTTCAAATTTACCAAAAAATAAGAAATGAATAATAAACAATAAATATTGACAAATGAATCAAAGAAGAGAATTCTTTAATATTTTTATCATTTCATTTTTTGTTTCATCATAATAAGTGTACTCTTTCATCTCCATCTCTTATTTCCCCCTTCCCTTCCACCTAGCTCCCCTCTTGTAACCATTAGTTTGTTCTCTATAGTAAAGAGTCTATTTCTGGTTTCTCACTCTCTCTCTCTCTCTCTCTCTCTCTCTCTCTTTCCCTCTCTCTACCTCTCTTTTCCTTTGCTTATTTGTTTTGTTTCTTAAATTCCACATATGACTGACATTATATGGTATTTATCTTGCTCTGACTGACTTATTTTGCTTAGCATTATACTTTCTAGCTCCACCCACGCTATTGCAAATGGCAAGATTTCATTCTTTTTATGGCTGAATAATATTCCATTCCATATATATCATACCTTCTTTTTCCATTCATCTATCAATAGACACTTGGGCTGCTTCCAAAGTTTGGCTATTGTAAATAATGTTGCAGTAAACATATGAGTGCATCTATTGCTTTGAATTAGTGTTGTGTAAATTTTTGGTAAATACCTAATAGTTCAATTCCTGAATCATAGGGTTGTTTTATTTTTAATTTTTTGAGGCGCTTCCATACTGTTTTCCACAATGGCTATACCAATATCTATTCCCACCAATAGTGCAAGAGGGCTCCTTTTTCTCCACATTCCTGTGAACACCTGTTGTTTCTTGTGTTTTTGATTTTAGACATTCTGATACATGTGAGGTGATATTTCATTGTAGTTTTGACTTGCATTTCCCTGATTATAAGTGATATTAAGCATCTTTTTATGTATATGTTGCCCACCTGGATGTCTTCTTTGAAGAAACATCTCTTTATGTCTTCATATCTTCTATCCATTTTTAAATTGGATTATTTGTTGTTTGGGTAGAGTTGCACTAGTTTTTTTATGTATTTTAGATACTAACCCTTATCAGATATATCATTTGCAAATATCTTTTCCCATTCTGTAGGTTGCCTTTTAATTTTGTTGATTGTTTCCTTCACTGGGTAGAAACTTTTTATTTTGATGTAGTCCTAATAGTTTATTTTTGTTTTTTTCCCCATTCCTCAGAGACATATCTAGATGCATGTTGCAACAGTGGATATTAGATTACTGCCTGTGTTTTCTTCAATGATTTTTTTTGGTTTCAGGTCTCACCTTTAGGTCTTTAATTCATTTTGAAGTTGTTTTTTTTTTCCCTATATGGTAAAAGAAAGTGATATAGCTTCATTCGTTTGCATGTGGCTGACCAGTTTTCTGAACACTGTTTGTTGAAGAGACTGTATTTTCCCTATTGTACATTCATTCACTTTTTGTGGGATTACTCGACCATATAATTGTGGGTTTATTTCTGGGTTTTCTATTCTATTCCATTGATCTATGTGTCTATTTTTATGACAGTACCATACTGTTCTAATCACTACTGCTTTGTAGTATAACTTGAAGTCTCGAATTGTGATAACTCCAGTTTTGTTTTTCTTCTTCAAGATTGCTTTGATTATTTGAGATCTTTTGTGTTTCCATATAAATTTTCGGATTGTTTTTTCTAGTTCTGTGAAAATTTCTCTTGGTATTTTGATAGGGATTGCATTAAATCTGGAGATTGTTTTGGGTAGAATAGACAATTGTAAGATTATTTCTTTCATAAAATAAAAGGATGTAAACTATAACACTATATACCTAAAATGGGGGGAGGTGGTAGGGAAGAGGAGAAAAGAATGAGTTTAAACTTAAGTGACCATCAGCTTAATACAGACTGCTATATGCAGAAGATGTTATATACAAACCTAATGAGAACAAATCAAAAACCAGTAATAGACATGCAAAGAATAAAGAGAAAGGAATCCAGGGGTGCCTGGGTGGCTCAGTCGGTTGAGCATCTGACTTCAGTTCAGGTCATGATCTCATGGCACATGGATTTGAACCCCAGATCAGGCTTTGCACTAACAGGGCAGAGCCTACTTCGGATTCTGTCTCTCTCTCTTTCTGCCCCTCCCACTGTGCTCTCTGTCTTAAAAATAAATAAATGTTAAAAAAAAAAAAGAGAGAGAGAGAAAGGAATCCAAGTATATTACTAAAGAACGCCAACAAACCATGAAAGAGAGCAAGAGAGGAAAGGATCAGAGAAAAATCTAGAGAAACAACCACAAAACAAGTAACAAAATGGCAATAAATACATATCTATCATGAATGTAAATGGACAAAATGCTCCAATCAAAAGACATAAAGAGACAAAGTAGATAAGAAGACAAAACCCATCTGTATTCAGCCTCCAAAAGATTTATTTCAGACTGGAGGACACCTTCAGGGGATGGAGAAACATTTATCATTCAAATCGATGCCAAAAGAAAACCAGAGTAGCAAGCAGTACTTAAATTGGATGAAAATAGCCTTTAAAAGGGAGACTGTAAACAGAGACAAAGAAGGGAATTATATAATCATAAAAGGAGCAATCCAACAAGAAGAGGTAACAATTGTAAATATTTATGCACCCAACATGAAGTAACCCAAATACATAAAACACAGAATTCTTTAAATTTATTATTACTATTATTTTTACTATTGTTAACATTATAAGATTCTGTGTCTTAACCAGAATATAGAAGAATTTAAATTGTATATTTGAATATACGTTTTTTAAGGTTTAAAAACATCATGCAATTATTAGGTGTGTTAAAAAGTAGGGAATGACTTAACTACTTATTAAAACTAATTGGCATGTTTTTGAATTATCAGTAGGTTTCAGATCTACTGTGAAAATATAGGAACTAGCACTGAATTAGAAACAACGTAGAAAAATCTAGTATTGGTTTATACACAAAATTCATAGTATTTTATTTTTTCTTCTTTGAGAAGAAAGAGAGAACACTTGACCCTGACAAACAGACTCAAACCCACTGAATATTTAAGACCTAGACTTTAGTATCAGGGCCAAAGATTACAATTTGAAAATTTTTATTTGGAGTCTTAGCACAGTATCATTATTCTTTTTGCTTGTTTCTTCAGTTTGGTTATTTCAGGGATTATACTATAAATGTTCTCCTTTTTCTGGAGATCCAATTCCCCTCTACTGTCCTCTTCATTCCTCCTCCATACAGACTTACAGAAAGATACCCTACATTCCATAGAACTAATAGGTAGGGCCCTTCCTTTTAAGAGAACTCCCTTATCATGTCATCTGCCTGTCTCATAGATTTCTGAATATTGCATGTTTCTCTATCTCCTTGGATCTAAGCAGTTGTCAAGATATACGCCTTACTTCATGGTAAGTCATTCAGTTTCTTCCTTGGATGACTGTCTGTTATCTGTTTCCATAATATTCAGATATTGCTTACTGCAGCATTCTGCTCACTATCCCTGACTGTCTCTTAGTACCAATAGCTGAATCTACTTTTTCTAGTAGCAACTCCATCTCTTTAAGCCTACTATCATGCCATTGTGACAAACTTGCCTCTCTCAGTGTGGTCTCTGAGTTTATTCTACTTAGAGTTTATTGACCTTCTTGGATATAGAAGTTAATATTTTTAACCAGTTTTAGGAAGTTTATATACTTTGCTTGTTCAGTTATTATATCTGCCTCTTTTTCTTCTAGTTATGGCACTCCTATTATGCATGCATTGGTGTGCTAAATGGTATTCCACAGGACTCTGAAGCTCTGTTCAATCTTTGCATTCTTCCTATTGGATTCTTCCTATCCCTCAGACTGAAAAATCGCAATTAATATACCTTCAGGTTCATAGGTTCTTTCTTGTACCTGCTAAATTCTACTGTTGAAAACTTCTAGTGAATTTTTCATTTCATTTATCATACTTTTCAGCTATAGAATTTCTATTTGGTTCCCTTTTTTTTTTCTTTTATTATTTTCTACTTAGTTATTGATTTTTTAAAATTTGATGAGCCATCATTCTGATACTTCCCTAGAATTCTTTAACATGGTTTCCTTTAGTTATTTGAAAACACTAAAATAGCAGATTTACATATTGATATTTGGGTAGTAAGTGCAATAATATCTTTGGTTGCTCAGGGACTGTTTTCATAGGCTCCTCTTTTTCGGACATATGCATATACTGTGTGTGTTTATACTCTCCTGTTTCTGGGACTCATACTTTGTTGTTGTTGTTGTTGTTGTTGTTGTTGAAAACTGTACATTCTTAATAATATAATGTGCCAACTCTGGAAATCAGGATCCCCTGATTGTTACCCCGGGATTGTTCTTATTGCTGTTTGTTTTTCACTAACTAACTAACTAACTTACGTAAGGTCTGTATTCTTTGCCAAATAGCAGCCACTGAATTCTGTGCATAGTTACCTTAGTGATCAGCTAAAGAGTGGGTACATATTTCTTCAATTCCTTAAGCCAGTAAGTCTTCTATCTTCATTTTAGGAACTCTATATGTCTGTTGGAGCATGCATTCAATGCTCTGGCAGTTAGTTTACAACTCTATTTACAAATCATTTCATACTTTTGTGGATCCTCAAGATCAGCTAGAAATTAGAAAGGAATGCTTTCTCATGTGTTTCCTCAGCAACTCTGAACATGTAGGTAAACTGATAGATCCCAGGAATATGCTAGAGAATTTCTAACTGCGCCCCCCCCGCCAATGAAATCTCATTCCAGGATATTAATTTTAAAGTCTTTTTTTTTTTTTTTTTTACCAGATTCTTATTTGCCCCAACTGGTATTACTGTCACAGTCAACTGCAGTTTTATACAGTTGTTGATGATTAATTTAACAAATATCTGGGTTAAAATTTTATTTTTCACTGTGTACTCTCTGGGTCAGGTCAATTGATGGTTTGCCCTGTGAATGGGGATTTTCTAGGGAAATTCCAGGGAGGTTATATAGTGACAATTCTCTGGGGATTAGAAACCTGTGGAGCTTCAAACCCATTCTGTGACCTCCAGAGGCTATTAGAATACTGATTTTTATAGTTCCATGATTACCAGGGTGATAAGAATAGGGAGGTTACACTGTGAAAAGTTTATTATTACAAAGAAAAAGATGTTATTCTTGAATAAATATTCCTTAAATTTTTACAAGCCTTTGATTAATTTTTAGCATTAGGAAAAAGTTTAGATTGACAATTTTTTGCCAGTGTTCTTTTTTGTTTTTATACGGGAGCATATTTTTGGAAATTATTATTCCACCATTTCAGAAGTTCTCCTTGATAGATTTTGATAATACAAATCCACTGAATTTTTCTTTAAGAAACAAATATGCATATATAACTTTTTAAATTAAACACTAGTTGTCTTACAAGAGATACATGTGAAATATAATTAAATAAAAAGTTTAAAACAAAAACAAATACATAGACTGATTAATTTAAAATTTTACAAAATAACCTAACAATACTGTTCATATCAAATAAATTAAATTGGTAGAGCTCAAACAATGTATATAACAAAGGAAATAATCGTAGTGTAATATAATTTTAACCATAAATATAACTACAAAATAATGGCAAAAATTTTATGAAAACAAAAATACTTTTAGAAAATTAACAGATGGAGATAACCATAGGAGAGGGGCACCTAGGTGTCTCAGTCGGTTAAGCATCCGACTTCGGCTCAGGTCATGATCTTGCAGTTCGTGAATTCAAGCCCCACATTGGGCTCTCTGCTGACAACTTTGAGCCCAGATGGAAACTGCTTCAGATTCTGTGTCTCCCTCTCTCTCTACCCCTTGCCCACTACTCTCTCTCTCTCTCTCTCTCTCTCTCTCTCAAAAATAAATAAAAATTTTAAAAAAAATTTAAAAAAGAAATAACCATAGGAGAGACAAAAATACACTTCCATGTGTAAACAAATAGACAAACATTAAAAGGTTTTTAAATCTTGACTTTTACCCCCACCCTCCAAAAGATGAATCTTAGACCAAGAGAATTGATGAGTAAATTAAAAAAAAATTTTTTTTTAACATTTATTTATTGAGAGACAGAGAGACAGAGCATGAGCAGGAGAGGGGCCAAGAGAAAGGAGACACAGAATCCAAAGCAGGCTCTAGGCTCCGAGCTGTCAACACAGAGCCCAACAGGGGGACTCAAACCCACAAACGGTGAGATCATGTCCTGAGCTGAAGTCGAACGCTTAACCCATGGAGCCTCCCAGGTGCCCCATGATGAGTAAATTTTTAAAAATTGTCACAAATAAAATCAATGTTATATAAAATATTAAAAGCACATACAAATTTGGAAAAAAGATATAATTTTATGTAATACAAATGGCTGCTCTTTATCTAAAACCTTATAACAATTGACCACAAGAAAGAATACTTATAAGCATAGGCATAAAGAACTGAAATAGAATAGAAAGATATAGAATAAAATAATAAAATTAAAAGTGATCATCATACAAAGTTTATTATGGGATGTATTAATATGCACATCTCAACAATAAATTATATATATTTTTAAAACCCACAAACTCCTTAATGTATGCGGAAAAAACTTTTGAAAACCCATGTGTACCTGATTAGTTATTTAAAATTGGGAATATATGTACACCTGAAACTAATATTACACTGCATGTTAACTAACTAGAAATTAAATAAAAACAAAAATAAATAAATATACTGCTATTTACTTAACAAAAATATATATCTATTTCCTTTGACATTGTAATTTCAATTCTCACAAGTAATCCTGGTAGGGGCACCTGGTTGGCTTGGTCAGTTAAGGGTCTGACTTCAGCTCAGGTCATGATCTCACAGTTTGTGAGTTCCAGTTCCCTGAGCTGTCAGCACAGAGCCAGGAGCCTGCTTCTCCTTCTGTGTCTCCTTCTCCTTCTGCCCCTCCCCAACTTGTGCTTTGTCTCTCTCTGTCTCTCAAAAATAAATAAATGTAAAAAAAAAGTTTTTTTAAGTAATCCTGGTATATCTAAAATTAGGAAATATTTAAGTAGGTTATAATATCTTCATATGATGGCATGCAGTCAGATAACAATTATGTTACATTTAGGTGTATTCATACACATGTTTACATAGAAAGGAAAATGCTAAGTATGGCTTTAAAAAAGGATATAAAATTCTATTGTTGGTATGATTTTAATTTTGGAAGAAAATAGGGCTAGGAAAACAAAGACCTTCTAAGCATAAATTATAATTAGATGATTGAATTATAGTGCTATTTACTATTTTCAGATATTATTTGCATTTTCCAAAAAAAAAAGTTATTGACTTTACTTTGATTAGAAAATAAAATTATTGGGGTGCCTGGGTGGCTCAGTTGGTTAAGAGTCCCACTTTGGCTCAGGTCATATCTTGTAGTTTGTGGGTTCAAGCCTGACATCAGGCTCTGTGCTGACAGATTCTGCTTGGGATTCTGTGTCTCCCTCTCTTTCTGCTCCTCCCATTTGTGCTATCTCTCTGTCCTTCTCAAAATAAATAAACATTAAAAAATTTAAAAAAATAAATAAATTTTTAAAAGACTGGGTAACAACAAAATATGTCGAGTATCCTAGATTCAGCTGTCTCAAGACTTATTTTTACCTAAATAGTAAGTAATTTCTTTATCTTGACATGTTTTAGATATAAAATTAGAGGAGTATATTTACCAGCATTTTCTCTCGGTCTTTTTTTCCTTTAATATGTGCGAAACTTTTTAAAGTACAAGATAAGAATTATCTTTTGAACATAAGCGAAATCTTGATGGTTTTTCTACCATTAAAGTATTTACTTTCAGAATATCCCTATTTTCATTTACAGATTTTGGTTCACCTTACAAGCAGACGCGTCTCATAGAACAGCTGGGCACAGATGCCTTTTGCATCTGGTCTCTGGAAAAGTAATCCGCAGAGCCCGGATTTCTAAAACTGATTGCATATGTATTAGAGTTTTAAAACCAGAAGAGTTCTCATAGAAAAAAAACATTTTTAAAAATTCTGCATGGGGATTCCAAAGGTATTTAATCATGGCCTTTCTCCAGAGGATCACTTAAGCCATCATAAAATGTTATCTGATATGTCATAACTCTTACTGTCAAGGAACCAATCTTCCTCTTGAACTTAAATCCTTCATATAGTAGTTAGGATGGCTTCTTAGTGTTTTATCCCCCATGGTTTTATCTGCTATGTAAGCACCTTTTACATGCAGAATTTTGGCAAGAGTTATCCCACTAAAATAGAGGAAAGTCATGGAAATACTTCGCTTTTGTTTTACCAACGAATACCGTGGTTATGTGGTAAAATTATCTTCTACTCCAAAGAAATAACATTGAAAAGAGAAGTGACTGAAAGAAGATCCAATCTCGATGTGAAAGTGTGTATATTTAGAATTACTTTAAACATGTACATAATTACAAAGGTGGGTTTTTGTAGATAATGATATAATGACTTTGGATTGGATATTATCACTTAATTCTCAGCAATATAATTTCTTATGAAAGAGAAAAGAATGTATAAGTTTAAGTTAAGCAAAAGTTTTTTGAAAGTCAACTTTGGTTCAAGAAAAAAAAATCTTAATCCTGGATTCAAAGGAGTGTTTAGTAGTGTCAAGGAAGATTGCAGAGTAGAAAGCTCAAAGAATTGGTCCCTCCACCAAAACTAAGTTGTGTTGTAAAGAACAATTAGAATCAACTATTTCATAACTCTGGAGTCTAGTCAAATACCTGTGGCTTGATGAAGAGGCTCAATAGTTTTTGATATTTCTTGTAGCAGCTCCTATACCCCACGACCTGTCTTTGTAGAAGGCAGCTATAGGGATGGAAGCCTGTGTTCTCAGTGCAGCTTACTGCTGCCAAAATAAAACATAAAGATCTTATCCCTCAAAATTCAAGTTTGTATGTTTCAGTTTGCCTGGCAGGTCACAGAGACCAGAACACATGTTGGCCCTTGTCTCAACACCAACAAACAAAAGTGGCTTCCTGAGGGATATCTGTGAAAGGACTTGAAAGAGACAGAATTTCCACCCCCACCCCCACCCATTTTCTTGTTGGATGCAAGCAATCACTGGCTGACTACAGAGATAATGAATGGAACAGAGATTTCAGGAACCACAAGTGGCAAGAATATAGTCTTTGTAAATATAGTTTGGAAAAGTTGCTAAACAAATGGATGACTGCAACTCTCAACAAGAAACAACAATCCATTGGGGTGGGGGGATTTGCTTCATAGAGTTACCACATACCAATATTCAAAATATACAGTTATCAACAACAAAACACGTAAAGCATGCATATGAACAGGACAATAAGGCTCATTCATGAAAAAAAGAAAGACAAGAAAAAAGAAAAACACCAAAAGAAGGAAATAGAAACAATTCTTGGGGGGCAGGGGGGAAACAAGTAGATTTTAGAATTTTACTAGACAAGATTTTTTTAAGGATTTTTTTTTTAAGTTTAGTTGTTTATTTTGGAAGACACAGAAAGAGTGTGAGCAGGGGAAGGGCAGAGAGCCCAATGCAGGGCTCAAACTCACAAAACTGTGAGATCATGACCTTAGCCAAAATCAAGGTCAGATACTTAACCAACTGAGCCACCTAGGCGCCACACTAGAAAACACTTTAAACTGACTATTTTAAATATGTTCAAAGGTTTGAATAAAAATAAGTACAAAAAACTAAAGGCAACCGGGAGAATGATGCATATACAGGTAATGAATATCAATATATAAAATTTAGAAAAAAGAATGGTATAGAAATTCTGGAATTGAAAAGTAAAATAACCTAATAGAAAATTTACTAGAAGGGTCAACAGCAGATTTGAACAAACAGAAGAATCAGTTTAATTGAAGATAGAACAATTGATATTACCAATTCTGGGGAGCAGGAAAAAGAAATTTTAAATGAACAAATTCTAAGGAATCTATCGGAGGCCGCCACGTATGCCAACATGTGCATTATGGGAATTCCTGAAGGAAACAAGAATGAGAAAGAAGCAGAAATATTATTTGAAGAAATAATGGCCAGAAACTTTCCAAATTTAATGAAATAAATAAACATACACATTCAAGAAATTCAACAAATTAAAGCAAGTTAAATTCAAAGAGATCCAAACTGAGATGTCTTATAATCAAACTGTGGAAAACAACAGACAAAGAGAAAATCTTGAAAGCCCTAAAAGAAAAACAATGTATAATGTACAAGAAATGTTCAGTAAAATTAGCAGCTGATTTCTCATTGGAAACCAGGTTGACCAGAAGGCAGTATGATAATACATTTAAAATGCTGAAACAAACATTTGTCAACCAAAATGAATTCTGTATCCAGCAAAGCTGTCCTTTAGAAATGAAGAAGTTAAGGCATCCCCAGATGAAGAAAAGCTAAGGGAGTTCAACTATAGTAGATTAACCCTACAATAAATGATAAAGAGAGTCCTTCAAGACACTAGATAGTAACTTGAACCCATTCAAAAATATATAGGTCTCTAGTAAAGGTAACCACACAGGCACATTAAGAAGTTGAGTCTTTGGAAGGTGCTTAAATCCTGAGGGTGGAGCTCTTAGGAATGGGATTAGTGTTCTTATAAAAAAGACTTGGCAATCAAAAAGAATGAAATCTTGCCATCTGCAACTACATGGACAGAACTGGAGGGTATTATGCTAAGTGAAATTAGTCAGTCAGAGAAAGACAAATATCATATGACTTCACTCATATGAGGACTTTAAGAGATAAAACAGATGAACATAAGGGAAGGAAAGCAAAAATAATATAAAAATAGGGAGGGAGACAAAACATAAGAGAATCTTAAATATGGAAAACAAACAGAAGGTTACTGGAAGGATTGTGGGAGGGGGATGGGTTAAATGGGTAAGGGGCATCAAGGAATCTACCCCTAAAATCATTGTTGCACTATATGCTAACTAATTTGGATGTAAATAAAAAAAAATGTTTTTTAAAAAGGTCCCATACAGCTCCCTAGTTTCTTCCACCATGTGAGGATATAGTAAGAAGTCAGCAGTCTGAATCAGAAGGACCTTTATCAGAATCCAAACATTTTGTCACCCTGATCTGGAACTTCCATCTTCAAGAACCATGAGTAATAATTTTCTGTTAATAATATGGTATTTTGATATATCTCCTTAAAAGACTAAGACATAATACATAAAGATATAATTTGTAATAATGAACATAAAGAAATGGGGAGGGTGGTGTTAATGCAGACTATTGAAGCTAAATTAAAATTGATTCAAATTAGATTAGAATAAATTTAGCATATTAACTTAATCTTCATGGTAACCACTGAAAATATAACTAAAAATTACAGAGAAGGAAATCAAAATATTATACTAGAAACAATAAAAAACAAAAGTAGAAAGGATTGGAGGAATTCAGAAACATATAGAAAACAAACAGCAAAACACCAGAAGTAATTTCACATTATAAGTAAACACTTCAAATGTAAATGAATTAACTCTCCAATTAAAGACAGATTGACAAAGTGGATTAAAAAAAATTACCCAACTATAGACTTCTTCCAAGGGATTCACTTCAGACCCAAAACCCCAAATAGGTTGAAAGTGTCTGGATATAAAAAGAGAGTCCATGCAAATAGTAAACAAAAGATTGCTGAGGTAGCTATACTAATATCTGAGGAAATCTATTTTAAGTAAAAAATTATTACAAGATTCAAAGAAAGATATTATACATCAATAATAGGTCAGTTTATAAAGAAGATACAACAATTATAAACATATAAAAGCAAACAACAGAGCACCAAAATGTATAAAGCAAACATTGGTAGAATTGAAGGGAAAAGTAGAAAGTTCTAAAATAATGGTTGAATACACCTTAAACTTACACAATTGAAATATAATAATGTGTCCACAATTGACTTATAATAATACATCAATTATAACTCAACAGGTGGAGTCTTTGTTACTGTATTAGAAATAATAAATAGAACAACTAGACAGATGGTCAATAAGGAAGTAGAATATTAGAACAATACTATAAAACAATTGAGCCTAACAGACATATAAATAATACTTCATGTAACAACAGCAGAAAACCTGCTCTTAAGTGCACATGGGACATTCTCCAGGATAGACCATATTTAGGCCACAAAAGAACCGCTAAAAATTTAGCAAGATTGGAATCATATAAAATATATTCTTTGCTTATGATGGAATGACACTAGAAATTAACAAAAGAAGAACTTAAAAACTCATAAATTATGGAAATTAAACAAAGCACTTAAAATGTTTTAAAATATGTATTTATTTTTGAGAGACCATGAGTGGGGAGAGGCAGAGAGAGTGGGAGACACAGAATCCAAAGCAGGGTCCAGACTGAGTTGTCAGCACAGAGCCTGATGTGGGGCTCAAACTCATGAACTGCAAGATCATAACTTGAGCGGAAGTTGGATGCTTAAGCAACTGAGCCACCCAGGCGCCCAAGCAATGTACTTTTAAATAACTAATGGGGAAAGAAATAAATCACAAGGGAAATTAGAAAATACTTTGAATTTAATCAAAATGAAAAGAGAATTTACTAAAACTTATGGGATTCAGCAAAAGCAGTATTCAGAGAGAAATGTATATTAGTAAATGCCTATGTTAAAAAATAAAATATCCCAGATCATGTATCTAACATTACATATAAAGGAACAAGACAAAGAAAAGCTAATCCCACAGTTAGCAGATGGAAGAAAATAATAAGTATTAGAACAGAGATAAATGAAGTAGAGGAAAGAAAAATAGATAAATTTATCAAAACCAAAATTCAGTTCTTTAAAATATTAACAAAATTGACAGAATTTTAGATAAACTAAGAAAAATAGGCAAGAGGCAAATATCTAAAATCAGAAATGGAAGTGGAGGTATTACTATTGATCTCATAAAAATTAAAATGCTTATAATACTAAAAAGAATTGTATGCCAACAAATTAAATAAACTAGATGAAATGAACAAAGAAAAACACTTATTGAAACTGAGTCAAGAAAAAATAAAATATTCAAGAAAAAAAAATGTCCAAAGATCTGTAACAAGAGACTAAATCGGTAATCAAAAAACTTTTAGCAAAGAAAAGCCCTGGACCGGATGTCTTCACTGGTGAATTTTATAACGTTTAAAGAAGAATTAGCATCATTTGTATTCAAACTCCTCCCAAAAGATAGAAGAGAAAAAATAATACCTCTTTTAGGACGCCACCAGTATCCTGAAAGCAAAGCCAGAAAAAGATACTGCAAGAAAACTATAGACCAATACGTTTTAATAATATAGACATTAAAATCCTCAACAAAATATTTGCAAACTGGATGCCACTCCACACTACCATGACCAAGTGGTTTTTATCCCAGGAATGTAAAGATGGTTCAACATAAGGAAAATCAATGTGATACACATTAATACAATAAAGAAAAAGAAAATAACCATCCTTATAGATGCAGATAAGCAATGACAAAATTTAATACTCTTTATGATTAAAACAGTCAGCAAACTGGGAATGGAAGAGAACTTCCTTAACATGGTAAAGGGCATTTTGAAAAACCTACAGCTAACATTATACTTGATGAAAGATTAAAAGCTTTTACTCTAAGATCAAGAACAAGAAAAGGATTTTCACTTTTGTCACTGATATTCAATACTATACTGGAAGTTCTATCCAGAACAATTAGACAAGAAAAAGAAATAAAAGGCATTCAATTTGTAAGGGAAGAAGGACAACTATGTCTATTTTCAGATAACAAGATTTTATATAAAGAAATTCCAGAAAAGTCCACAAAATACTAGCACTAATAAACAAATTCAGCAAAGTTGTAGAGTATAAGAACACACAAAAATCAGTTGTTTTTCTACACAATAACAAAGAAGAATTAAAGTAAGTTAAGATTTACTCAAGTTTCATTTATAATAGCATTAGAAAGGATAAAATATCTATAAATAAATTTAACCGAATGTGGGATTAAAATATTGCTGAACAAAATTAAAGAAGATGTAGTTAAATGGAAATATTCCCCATGGATTAGAAGGCCTAATTTTGTTAAGATGACAAAATCTCAAACCATTCTACAGATTCAATGTAATTTCTATCAAAATTTCAACGTCCTTTTTCTTCCAGATACAGAAAAGCCAATCCCTAAATTCATATTGGAATTGCAAAGGGCCCATAATAGCTAAAACAATATGGCAAATGAAGAACAAAATTAAAGGGCTCATATTAAGTTTAAAAGCTTACTATAATGCTATAGTATCAAACAATGTGATATTTAGGCCAATGGAATATATTTGGAAGTATAGAAATAAATCCAAACACCTATGGCTAATTGATTTTCAGCAAGGATGTCAAGAGCACTGAATGGAAAAGAATAGTCTCTTCAAGTAGTGTTGCTGGGACAACTGGATACCCATATTCTGAAGAAATGAGTCTGGATCTGTACCTCACTCCATAATAAAAATAACTGAATATGAATCAACAACTCAAATAGAAGAGCTAAAACTACATTATTAGAAGGAAACATAAGGGTAAATCTTTATAACCTCAGATTTTGCAATGGATTCTTATATTTGACACCAGAAGTACAAACACCAAAATAAAAACAGATAAACTGGATTTCCCAAATATTAAAATCCTTAGTGCATCTAGCGACATTATCAAGAAAATGAATATTCAACTTACAAATGGAAAAAATCTTTGCAAATACTATATGATACAGTTTTAATATCTAGATTATATAAGGAACTCTTACAACAAAAATAAACAACCCAATTAAAAAATGGGCAATAAAGTTGAATAAATTTATCTCCAGAGATGATCTACACATGGCTAATAAGCATATTAAAAGATATTCAACCTCATTGAGCGTTAAGGAAATGTAAATCAAAGCCGTATGAGATATAACTCCATCCCCTTTAGAATGACTATAATCAAAAAGGCCAGAAAATAACAAGTGTTAACAATGATGTAGAGAAAAAGGAATTCTCCTACATTACTAGTAAGAATGTTAACTCATATAGCCACTGTGGAAAACCATTGGTCTATTCCTCAAAAAGTTAAACATAGAACTACCATGAGACCCAGCCATTCTGCAACTAGATAAATGAAAACATATGTCCACACAAACTTGTACAAGAGTTTCATTATTCATAACAGCCAAAAGGTGGAAACACACACATGTTCATTGGAAGATGAACATATATATATGAATATTATTGAGTCATAAAAAAGAAATGTGCTAATACATGCCACAAAACTTCTAGGACTTTGAACACATTGTGCTAAGTGAAAGAAGTCAGACATAAAAGATTACATGATTCCTTTTATATGAAATATCCTGAATAAGTAAGTCTATAGAGATAGAAAGATTATTGGTTGCCAGGGAATGGAAGAATAAGGAAATGGTTAGTAATTAAAGTGTACAGGGTGGTCTGGGGCTATGAAAAGTTTTAAAACCAGAGAGAGGTGGTGGTTGCACAACATCGTGAATGGACTAAATGCCACTGAATTATACACTTTAAAATAGTTAATTGTAATGTGAATTTCATCTCAATACAAAAGACATTTTATCTTATGTTATATGTTTGTATAGTCGATATTTGTAACGATTATACCGTGTCAGTACTCAATGTTTCTTTATTTTACATGGAGTGGGAGATGGGTAGTGAGATGGTGGGTAAAAATTACCTGGAATTTGACACCATTACAAAAAAAAAGTCTCTAATGTAAAACATCATACCCCTACCAAATTAGAGGAGAGAAACAGAGTACTTCTTTAGAACGTTTAGCCTAAGGCAAGAAATAAATGAATTCACCTAGTATATAAGTTATTTTCTTGTTCTTTTGCTTTATTTGGTTGGCTCTTGGAGGTCGAAGGCAGATCACAAAGCTCATTCACCAGTTTGAAGTAATAATCAGAGAACCAGGAGATATGAGAAATATCTTTTGGATTCAGTCCTTAAACGCTTCCCGCCCTTTGTCTTTTCACACCGGGGTCATTATCTAATCTTTGCCTCCAAGTTAGTAAAGATGAGGAGTGCAGTGAATGGAAGGGAAAAGGGCAGAAATGTCTCACTTGTAGTTCTCAGAGGTACATTTTAGCCAACAAAGCTATTTGTTTTTGTTCGGTGTTGTATTATGATATTTCCTATTGATGTAAGACTCCAAAGATACAAATCTGGCTCCAACTCGTGTGTTCCTATGTTTTATAACTAATGAAACAAAAACCAGAAATTAAAAGGCATCCTGAACATATGCTAGAGATATAAATGGTGTGGTTTTCGGAAGCAGAACATTTATGGCATTTGTTCTAGTAATATTAGAGCAGTCAGTGTCTTTGAAGATTATTCTCCTAGCATACTTTCCTACTGTCTCAGTCCTATTAGGCTTTCAGAATGCACTTTTGAATTCTTCAATTTCGTGATGGGTTGGAACTTAAGTATTTCTACCTAAAAAAAAAAAAAAAAAAAGAAAAAAAAAAAAGGTGACCCAAACATCAGCGCGTCTCTTCCCAGCTAGCTCTACCTCATTGGAAGTATTTTGGAAATTATTTGAAGAGTTTTACCGATACTTAAAATGATGGTACTTTGCCTCCCATTGGTACTTTGTGCATCACACAGAGATGCCAGACCACTTGTGGGGACACCCCTCACATTTAAGAATTTCCCCTCTTTCTGTGTGACTTATGAGTGAATCAAAGAAGACTCATGTTTGTGGAAAAGTATATTTGTATCTATTTGAGCTTAGAACCTAACCTGCACAATACAAATGAACACAAATTATTTTTGCATGGTGTAATTTATACTAAGATTCTGGGAGTGAAATTGCAGTGCAATTTGTGGAAAAGTATACTTTCCTTTGTATGGAAATTTACCAAAAGTTATTTTCAATTGTCATTGAAATAACATCATGTGATATCTGAGCCACAACAAAAATAACCTGTGTTTATCTGATTTGTAAATTTGACAGTTCATGGCGACTCTACACGCAGATGCCAGCTACTAATTATTTCAGTACGTCTTCTGGTGGAGTTAGGCTCCAGCATACACAGATTATAAATGTACACACAGATTTAAATATATTTTATTACATATTACTCTCCTTTTTTCTTTTATAATTGAAGAAGAATATTACTGATATATTGAATTAATTTTGAAATTATGAGGATAGGTAGGTTATATAATGGTTGAATTAATCTTCAGATAATAAAAGGACATTACAAATCATCTGTTAAAGAAAGGAAATATTGGGTTTGTTATGGCTGACAATCACTGACAACTGTATTTGAATGTTAGTATCTTTAACATTTTCCAAGCATAATTCATCATTCTCCAGTCCTTCCCTCACTATAAGCTGTAGATATATTGACTTTTAGTTCCTCTATAGGCGAAAGTTTTCCTGCGTGTGACTAATCCTTCAGTTTACAATTGGCCCTGCCTGCCTAACTCCTCCATTCCTTGCCTAACTCTTAGCTTTCTTTTATGCCCCAACTAAAAAGCCAGTTTCTTACAGAAACCTTCTTTTATCATTAATTAAAGGCTATATATTTTATCCTAGAATTTATAGTATTTTACAGTTACACATTTGTTTGAAAATTTGCTTAATGCCTGCATTCTCCTTAAGCTGTAAGATCCATGACCATAATTAAACTGTAAGGACCATAGTTCTTTTTTTGTTTGTTTGTTTTGTGTGTGTGTGTGTGTGTGTGTGTGTTTTATTATAATTTCTGTATATCCAACAGTTTTTAAAGTGTATAGTATTTAGTGGGGGTTAACCAAATAATAATTAAATTAATTATTTTAGAATGAAAACAATGTAAATTTCAAAAGATGCTATAAAATCAAATAATCAGTTACAGGTTATTTATTTATCAAATAGTTTTTGCATGCCTACTATGTGATAATGAATGTTCTAAGTACTGAGAATATAATAGTGAATAGAATTAAAAACTTCTGTCCTCATTCAGTTTACATTCCAGAGGGAAATGTATGCCTTAGGAATACGTTATATACCTAAGGAAAAAATATATATATATATATATAAAATATATATTCATTTTATATGAAATACATTATATACTTTATGAATACATACATTTTTTTCACATTTATATATAAAATGCTGTACACTATGTTAGATAGTAATTAGTGCTAACAATAAAATCAGATTACGGAAGAGAGGAAATGTTAGGAATAGTGAGAATAGTGAGATTTTATTTTTTTTATTTTTAAATTTTTTATAGTTTATTTTTTTTATTTTGGGGGCAGAGAGAGAGAGAGAGAGCACAAGTGAGGAAGGGGCAGCGAGAGACAGAGGGAGACACACAATCCAAAACAGGCTCCAGGCTCTAGTTGTCAGCACAGAGCCCAACATGGGACTTGAACTCAAGGAGCCGCAAGATCATGACATGAACCAAAGTCAAAGCTCAACTGACTGAGCCACCAACGTGCCCCAGAAATAGTGAGATTTTAGAGTAAGCAACTAAGGAAGGCATCTTTAAGAAGTAGTACTTCGGGAGAGATCAGAGAAAGGAGAAATGAAAGATGTGAATTGATCCTCAATGGAGGATTTGAGGTAAACAGCAAATTAGTAATGGATAACAACAGGGGTGCCTGGATCCCTCAGGAGGTTGAATGTCTGACTCTTGATTTCAGCTGAAGTCATGATCTCATGGTCATGAGATAGACAGAGCCCCCTGTGGGCTCTGAGCTGAGATAGAGCCTGCTTAAGTTTTTCTCTCTCTCTTCCTTTGCCCCTCCCCCGCTTGTGCCCACAAACATGTGCATTCTCTCCCTCCCTCAAAGAAAGAAAGAAAGAAAGAAAGAAAGAAAGAAAGAAAGAAGCAAAAAAAAATGAAAAAGAAAGATAAAATTTGATAATAAAATTGGTTGAATTGGTTGGACATTCAGGACAAATGAGTAAATGGGTCCTGAAAATCAGAAGATAATCTGTATAGACTATCCTAATCTCTTAAGAGAAAATCTAACAGATATTTTTCAAATTGTTGAGGTGGATTCATGACATGATACAAGTGGATAAAAGAAGAAAGAATATGTTTATTTTTCTTATGGCACACATGTCTTTCTATTCCATAGCCTGTTACAACTACTTCAGATCTATACTCTTTCCTGAGCTGCTGTAATAACCTGTGTCCACCTGTACCCAGGCATCACCTTCGGAAAATCACACATGGGATCACATGGTTATTTAATGCTGTTCATATATATATGTGTATATATATATGTATATATATACACACACACACATATATACACATATATATACATATGTATATGTATATATATGTATATACACAATATGTATATGTATATATACATTTTCCTCTGTATTGGATACATTTATTTGCTTTGAATCTCTTCATATAATGAATTCCTTTCTGTGTAGTTCTTTTTTTTTTTTTTTTAATTTTTTTTTCAACGTTTATTTATTTTTGGGACAGAGAGAGACAGAGCATGTACGGGGGAGGGGCAGAG
This sequence comes from Prionailurus viverrinus, assembly GCF_022837055.1. Classification (NCBI taxonomy): domain Eukaryota; kingdom Metazoa; phylum Chordata; class Mammalia; order Carnivora; family Felidae; genus Prionailurus; species Prionailurus viverrinus. Next base: position 94,872,576 of record NC_062567.1, on the reverse strand, counting down.
AGAGAGGGAGACACAGAATCGGAAACAGGCTCCAGGCTCTGAGCCATCAGCCCAGAGCTCGACGCGGGGCTCGAACTCCCGGACCGCGAGACCGTGACCTGGCTGAAGTCGGACACTTAACCGACTGCGCCACCCAGGCGCCCCTTTTTTTTTTTTTTTTAATTTATTTATTTTTTTATTTTATTTTTCTTTCTTTCTGTGTAGTTCTAATTGGGATGGGAATTATGATACTTCAGCCTCCCTCATTGCAGTTCTAGATGCCAAGGTCTCAAGAGCACTCCATCTTCTAGCTATATGACTGGTCCAACAGTGTCAAAAGCAAACCCAGTAAGATTCAGTCTTTAGGACTCATAGAAGCCAGATAATCTGCCATATTCCTGTAGACTACCTAACCTAAGTCTATCCCTCTCCATCTTAATATGATTAAATAAATCTGTTATTGAACTATTTTGAGTCTTTTTCTGCCAAGTGCATCCTAGAAATTTCTCATAACATATCCATCCTTTTAACATTTCCCTGATTCTCTATTATCTACATAATTGATTTTCAAGTTATTGTTGTTTGTTCCTTAGCTTTCAGATTCTTACCCAAAACTCATTGAAATGGTACAGAGAATGGGTTGAAGCAAGGGAGATGGTGCTTCAGTCCCACTGCCATCTGATTTCTCTTTTGCTCTTGGAAGTAGTCCCCATGTATCTTTTACATTTTTTTATTTTTATTTTTAAATGTTTTTATTTATTTTTGAGACAAAGAGAGACAGAGCATCAGCAGGGGAGGGGCAGAGAGAAGGAGACACAGAATCTGAAGCAGGCTCCAGACTCTGAGCTGTCAGCACAGAGCCTGATGCAGGGCTTGAACTCACGGACTGTGAGATCATGACCTGAGCTGAAGTTGGACACTCAACTGACTGAGCCACCCAGGTGCCCCCCCCCCCACCCCGCCATGATGGATTTTAAGAATCCATCTCCATGGAATATGAATATAGAGAACAAAGCTCAATCTATGGAGACAGAATTTAAATTTATCAAGGTCAAATTATTTTTTATTCCCTGTCTTCTAGTTGTACATATGTTTCCTAGTCAAATGGGCTCAATACCTGCCAACTGTCATTGCTCATTCCCAACTCCATATATTTATCTACATTGTTTCACCAGTGCTTTCATTGAGGTTAAATCCTACTTAAGTCAAATTATATTTGGTTGTGGCCTTCTCTAACAGTTTTTGCTTGAAATTATTTTACATACCTCTCTGAACTGCTGTACCAAATAGTATCTGCACAGCTCACTTAGCAATTAATCCTATATATGTAGACTTTTCACATCTAATTTTTGATTGTCATATTTAAAATATATACATATGATTGCTTTATTATTTTTTGCATCATTACTAACATTTATATTGTCATGTCTCCCAATCTGTGTAATAAGAACCTTGAAGATAAGAATTATACGTTGATATTTTTAACTCCCATATACCTTGTTTATAGCTAAACTCTTTCAAGATATATTCGATAAGTAGAAACTTAGATATTCTACAAATGTATAACACTAAAAATCTTGCCTTACATAATAAACTATGAAGGCTACCCTATTTATAATCCTGACTTGATTTTTGTTATTGATTATTAAGGTCATCAATTTATGCATCAATACACTTTTAAAAAATACCAAGCTATTAACAAGAGATTATTACTACCATTTTTATATACTAAACAGGACACTGTCAGATTTTCCTATTTACTGGTTGGCTTAACACATTTTAAAATCAGCAGCTAATGATGCTGTTCTCTGTTGGGATTCCAAATTAGAAAACAGAAGGATCCTTTAAATATTTTTTCATCTTAAAAATAACCATTTCTCTAAACAGACACATGCCATTATTGATTCCTCTGAAAACATAAATATTCCTCCAAAACTTGCAGAAATTTTTGAAATGAACATATTTTTCCTTGAAATTATACAGGTTTTAGTTTAGAATCACTGTCTTCTATTTATGCATGCAGTAGTTATACAGTCTGTCCTAGAATATTTTTGCAATTTTAAAATATGTCAAAACTCGTAATGATATACCTTACAAAGATGAGGACTAATAAAATTATCCACAGCCTTTCTTACTTTAACTTTTCACAGTGTCAAACTTGCCCTGTAAGATTTTCATTATCTCCATGATTCAATAATGACAGCTAAGTTTTCTACATCCTACTTTGGAAAGCACAGTTTATAACAAACTATTCTGGGAAGATCTGGTGGCTACTGAGAGTTTGATCTATAGGATAGCATTACTAACAGTGATTGTAGAAGAAGAAAACTGTGTGAAGATTTTTAATTTACTATTTCAATAAGTAATGCTAATATGAACTCTGGCTCTCTTGAGTCATGACAGTATTTGAAGTTACGCAAATAAACAAATGGCTTAAAGAGACATTTGAAAGGTAGTAATATAATAACTAAGTGTATCTGGTTTAAGGGGCACTAATATATATATTTAGAATAAGTAAAATATTACTTTAATGGAGGATATAAATCAACCATCAAAAATTCTACCAGGAAATTAGAAAAAAATAACACTTAACTGAAAGTTTAGATTTCCTAATTTTGTGCTGAAGCGAATGTATTAATACATGAAGAGTTGCACTTAAATGTTGCACATAAATATCAGAAAGTGGATTGGTATCATGCCTTTAAAGCATCATTAGACTAATAAAAATAAGAAGCTAACAGAATAAAATAGCTACAATAATGTATTAAATCTATACATTTTCTATAAATATGGGTAGTCAATAGGTATACCTGATTACAAAAGTAAATATCTACATGGAACATCACACAGTTTTTATAACATTATAGATAATTTCATAGTCTATACTCACCTAAATCAACTAATATATTATATACTTTACATAAGTAGATATAATTAAAGTATAAACATTTAAATTTAGAGCAATGCCAAAATAAGAAAACAGGGAAGCCATACATAACTCCCTAAATCTCCATTGATAGAAAACAGTTTTTTCATTGGAATTGTATTGCTTTCAAGTCAATAATCCATCTGTTACCAAAAGCCTTAAGAGTATCATGACACATGAGATCCTTTAAAGTCTCATAGTAGTAGACCAAGATGTCAATAACTGAACCGATAATTCCTTTTGTAGCCATGCTGCAAAATTGGAGTCATCCTTGGCTCTCAAATGTTTGCCTCATTAGCATTAAATGATGGGTAGTGGCATTACTTCTGTACAGATTATCTGCTGCAATTCATACAGGGCAGGCAAAGAGAAAAAATATCATAGGTCACTTGTTCTTGTTTAAGAGAAGAGAAAATTGATAGCACAAAGTGTCTTTAGTCATTATAACCTTATGTTTCTGAACCTTTAGATCACAAGCTACAAAATTCTAAAAATTATGAGTACTGGACAGTTATAAACATTTCATCATAGCCTTCAAAATCTACAACGTTGCCCCCTTTACACCACCTGTCAACATCGGGATCCTACACACCCTCCTCTTTCATCAATCCAGATCACACATCCTGCTCTTCACCTAAGGAATCTATTTTATATATTTCATCCTATGTGCTCACTTGTTTCCCTTATTTCTTTTATTTCTATTGGTCTGAAACCATTTAAAATCATCTCATTATTAAAGTGTCCAAAAGGAGCTGATATTTCATCGTTTCTACTATGATTGTTTATAGCACACTATTTAGCTTACTTATGAAATCATTGTCTACTGTATCTCAACTCACCTCTATAGACTTCTATAGAATTCCCAACAAGTAACCATCATTTATCTTTCCCAGATAATCATAACTTGCTGTTATACACAAAAGAAAAAAAGAGAGAAATTGTTTAGAAATGTATAGTTTTTTTTAAAATATTTACTTTTAAAGCAATCCACAATAACCCAGTTAATAAGTAGAGCAGAAAGTTTAATTCTCATTTTTAAAAATGAGTAACTCTGATACCGGAGAGATCAAATCAGTGTCCCAAAGTTACATCAGAAGTTACGGTCATATATTAGTCTTTGTGGTCTTCCCAGTCCTAATCCTTCTCTCTTTTTGTTACAAAAGTAACAATTGACTTTGTCTTGGTATGTGCTTTTCTTTATTCTCCTTTCATTCTTTAAAATCATAGGTTACAATAATGATTTAATTGCTACTTCTCTGGCAATTTCTCTAAGTTATGGAGCAGGTATCAGAACTGATTATTTTATGGATGAGAACTACCAAGTGAACTAGATTTGGTATGTGCAGAAAATTAGGTGTTTACAGATAAAAGTGAGTAGTTTCATGTACAACATAGTACTTGCAAGACAGTGTTTCAGAGGCTGATAAATCAGAATAAAATTATATGTATGTTCCTATGATGGAGTTTGGGCTTTGCTTCTTTATTCTACCCTATCTTCTAACCCAGTTTATAACAAACCTTGTTTGTACTAGCCTCGTTGTTATACCTTTTGATGTCTGCCTTGTGATTGTATCAAGAATGACTTTTTTTTTTCGATCAGCAGCATGATCTTTCATATTTAGTGTAAAACAAAATAATTTCTTATAATGCTTTTTATTAACACACTTTTTTATTTAAAATTCCACATGGCTCCAACTCATTTATAAGAATTGGAGAGAAGGAAAATAAGACATAGACTTTCCAGGTATCTCTTCAGCCAATACAAAATTCAATAAAGGCTTTTCTGTGTCTTCTTACAAAGCACGTCTTAGATAAAACATCCTGGGATTTTGTGAAATAGTATGGAACTGCAGTGCTGGGATAGTTACCTGAGTTTTAAAAAAATTCAAAGCGACAAGATCCCAAACTACCATGCAATGTTTTTCTATATTAACTAGTCCAAAACATGGCAGAATATATTATCTAAGGTTGCCTCTCACCTTTCATAAATGGATATATTTCATCTCTGGAATAATATTAAGATAAAATTATTTATGTAATTTATAGAGATAGAAGACATTGTTAGATTAAATGAGACAGATGATTTCTAGAGAGAGAGGTAAAGAAAGATAAAGTAGATATTAAAAAGACATACAGAGGAAAACAATGGGTAATTGATGAGTTTCTAGCACAACATATTCATATTTATAAAGACAATGTGAATAAGCATCATTTTCATGGAAAGTAATAAAGAAACCTTTATATTTAGCTCTATGTATGTAGATAAAAAAGCTAAAAAATAATAATAAAGTCAAGAAATATAAATTGAGCCTAAACACAAGATGAAAGTTAAAAAATAATTTTTAATGTTTCACTGTGGTCGTTCAAAGAACACCTGAACAAATGAACAAAATGATCCAATTCAATAACACACATGTGAAGAAGCAGAACATCACAGTGTTCAAAGCTAAAACAGAATACTCACGTTATGACTGAAGGAGCTAAGATCACCTAAAGGAAAGAACTGACTAAATAAACCTAATTCTGATTGCCTGGCTAAGAATTTACTCTGCTGATATAAGCAAAGATTGAGTGGAATACTAGGAAAATAGCTGCGTTAGACAGAAAGGAATATTAGACTTTCTATTTGAATAAGTAGAGATTAGATTATGCCAAGATGTGTGCTTTGGGGAAAGTCAACTAATCCTTCTAGGTTAGAGTCCTCAAATCAGAGTCAACAATATATACTCAATAAGTTATCGTATCAAATGTGAAGTTTCTTCATAATGAATGAAGAACGCTGCAAATTCAAAGCACCTGAATTTTTATTAGGAAAAAGACAATCCTCTGACAGTTAAGTGCAGATGCCAGTCATGGTGATTCCCCATACTTTGTGGAGGTGAGATAGTGAACTGAGATTTGTAACTGATATTCTACTGTATAGGAATTGGGTTAGGCTGTTAATTAAGTGTTAATTATGCTCTTTCTCTTTTAGCCTGAACACTGACAACTTAGAGGGGCAGCTTCAAGCCCTATGTGTGTTAGCACTTTAATGGCAAGAAGGCCTCTAAACCTTAATATAAGGAAAAGAGCCTGTCTATGCCTAAGAATGTTCCTGCTCTAAACTTCCCATTCCTCACCTCCTTTCCTCTAGGCTCCATGCTAATTCCCAAACTTCCTTTTAAAGCTAGAGAATGAAAAGGGGATATCTTCTTAAGCAGGAAGACATTTGTCTTAATTGCTGTATTTTACCAGTTCCAAGAAAAATCAAGAGAGAGATAAGTAGAGCCACAAACTAAGAGTCTAAGTGTCAAATGCCTAGGAGAACATTGTCCTGTTATCCAGTTTTATTTTCAGTCTCTAAATCTGTCTCCTTAAAGCCTCCACTCTATAACACTGTTGTCTGATTATGAATTTAGATTTCATTTTGTCCTTTTTGACATTTAAACTACCCCTTCTTGAGCTGTTGAGATGAACATGAGATGAGCTATGAAATGGTAGTTGGAGAAAGAAGAAAGCTTTGAGGTCTCTCTAGTTTTTAATATGCTACTAATATTTATAAATATCATTTATACAGAAGTAAGATAAATATAGTAAAGTTTGACTTTTTGCTTCTTAAATTCTCTTTAGCCACTTAAAGATTACTAACCCATATTCTTAAACCGGAAGTATATATCCAAGAGTTGGGTGATTCTAGTAAGCAAAAAAGCATGTGGGATGTATAATATATAGAAAGTTTTGCTAAGACAAGTTATCTTAGTTTTAAGAGGGCCTTTTTCTAATCCACTCTCTAAGAGGCATTGAGATAGGATACTTGAAAAATAAATCAAAACTAGTGGCCGCAAGGAATTTTTCCCTCTTGGGAATTCATTGAGAGTCATCTTTGAATTCTTTTCAGGCTGAGTTATATTGGGAAAGTCAAATAACCTTCTTGTGATTCAGTTAAGCTCTCTGTAATCTTGAAGATAATAGCAATTGCTAACTTAACTCCGACTACTTCACTAAATTGTAAGGATCAAAAGAGATTTAATTGAATTGAACAAAAACATTAAAAATGAAGAATGTTACAGTTAGTGTTAGACTCTGAGAATAAAAGAGTGAATAGACCTATTGTCCCTACCCTCATGGAGCTTACAGTCTAATGGGAAAGATAAATTTATATAAATAATCAACACTATTATCCAGTTATCAGTTGGCTGATAATGCCACATTACAGATGTTAGAAGGTGGAGGAGGGTCAGTAATATATCCTCCAAACTGAGAAGGCACTTTGAGACTGAAAAACAATGTAAGCCACTCTATACCATTTACACAGAATTTTATTTAGGGTAACTTACTGATATGGGATGAGGGGTGCTAATGGATAACTTAGGTCATATGCAGCTGTTCTCTTCCCTGATTCTCCACCAAGTCCAGACCTTCACCCACAGCTTTTATAGCTAGAGGCACTGTGGTGAGGTCAAAGTATAGTCATCCAAAGTGGCACCTTCTGTGCACCAGTCAGTCTCTAATAGTTCCACCTAAAGTGGAGCCTTCTATGTGCCACTTTAAAGATGAGAACAAGCTTTCTCCAGCATTCCAGTCAGGAATACGTTGACCTCCATGGGGCCTGGAACACGTAGCCCCAAGGGAAGTCATTGCTCCACCATGAACAAGATAGAGAGCCAAAGACGGAGTCAGTGTTGTCAGCACTCCTACGCAGATAACCACAAAACCACAGTGGCACACACAGTAATTAATAAGTGACTATTAATTACCCAGGTGGCAGTTAGGTGATTTTACTGGCTTGGTTGGACTCACTCAAATGCTGTGAGAGTGACTAGCTATAAGACCTAGGATGATCTTGTTTGGGAAAACTGGAGCAACGTGAGGCTGACCACATGTCTCCCAACCCAAAGCATTAGGCGTGGGCATATTCTTTTAGTGATGTCAGAGACACAAGAGAGATCAAAGGAAAATTAAGCATCCTTTTAAGGCTTAGACTCAAAACTGACTCACCACATCATCGTTTCTACCTCATTGCAAGAGCCAAGTAAATCATATGGCTGATCCCAGAATCTATGGGTGGAGAAATTGACTCTGTCTTTTTAGTGACATAAAATTCATATTCACATGGCAAAGGGCATGAATAGAGAAAGGGGTAAAGAGTTAGGGTCATTACTATCATCAGTCTCCCATACATACACTTGTTTGCGTGATCATGAATTTGCTCCAATGGAAACAGATAACATTATAACAATGGATACTGATCCAGACTGAGAGAAGTTTTGACATCTTCATCATTGCATTTGAAGTATGGACTATATTAATTTTTTATTGCTACTATGCGAAATGATCACAAATTTAGCAACTGAAAACAACATAAATATATTATCTCAAATTTCTGTAGGTCAAAAATATAGTCAAGATTTTGCCTGGTCTTAGATCTTATCTGGAGGTTCTGGCAGAAAGTTTGTTTCCAGATTCACTCAGGTTTTTGGCAGAATTTAGTTACACGCAGCACTAGGATCGAGGTCCTTGTTTCTTTATAGACTGCCAGTCTGAAGCTTCTCTCAGATCTGTAATGCCTCCTGCATCTCTCGTCATTTGGATCCCTTCATTTTCAAAGAGAGCGATGGCATATTTAATCCTTCTCTGATTTAGTTCTGCCATGTCTTTCTTACTGCAAATGGAGAAAGTTCTCTGCCTTTAAAGGCTGTACGAGTAGTTTGGGGCCAGGAAGGTAATCCGGATAATCTCTCTATTTTAAGGTCCATAGATTTAATTACATCTTCAAAAATCCCATTTTCCCTATAATGTAGCATATTCACAGACGCTGGGTATTAGGAGGCGAATTTCTTTTGTAGGTCATTCTGCCAATAATTGTCTACCTGCTGACTCCCAAATGCAAAATACATTCATCCCATTGTAAATTCCCAAAAAGTGTCCTCCCATTACAGCATCAGCTTAAATTTCAAATTACATCTAAATCTCATCAGCAAAGAAATTATCATCTAAATAATGTGATGAAAGTGAATCATCTAAATCATGAGGATGAAGTTCTTGATATAATCTATCAAACACAAGTGCTGAGGCACAATTCCTCCTTGGTCTTCGAACCTGTGAAACTAAAGACATGTGTTATCTGCTGCGAACATACGGTAGTAGGACATACATAGATAGCAGTTATAGATCCTCTCACTTAAAAAGTGGGGAAATGGAGACGAGATTCAGCAATCCAAGCATTTTCAAACTGAAAGCAAGAAAACTATATTCGATATCAAGGGTTAAGAATAATCCTTCTTAAATTCTTGGCTCCCAGATCTATCTTTGGAGTCATTATTTCTTCTTCATGAAAGGTGGCATGCATCTAATTTTATCAGCCTGTTTCCTGGTGGTAGAACTTTGGAGGCTACAGAAGGATTTATTCCAATAGAAGCTATGTCCACAAATCTTTTGGAGACATTCCTATAACTGTTTTTAGTTTCTGTTGAAATGACTGAAGGAAAAAGATCTTAAACTTCCCATGGGGTCCTGGTTTGATTGAGGGAATCTGTAAGTCAAACCTTTGATCTCTTCAAAGAGCCTTTGTATGACTGAACATTTGGACCTATTGCCCTCTGGATAGGCTGAGAGTTTTCCAAATCTTCATGTTCCAATGTCTTTTAGCTGAATAGTTCTTCCCTCAATTTATATCATTCCTCTTGAATTTTATGATAAACAGCAAGAAGAAATTAGGACTCACCATGAACACTTTGTTTAGTAATCTCCTCAGCTGAACATCTAAGTTTATTATTTACAGGTTCTGATTTCTGCCTGTTCTCAGGACACCATTATAGTAAGCTTTCTGGAATTAAATAACAAAAGTCCTCCTCTTTCAAGTCTCTATGTAACATGTACTTCAATTCTTTCCGACTCCTCACCAGAAGTATCCTTGTCCAGATTTCCATTGACAGTCTGTTAACAAAAAGGCTTTCTATAGGGTGATTTGCAATTTTTCATAATTCTTACTTTCATAATTCATAATTACTTCCTTCTGAATTCTCATTGTTAAACCATTTATTGTCCATTTTTTTCTAGCCACAGTCTTTTCAAGGCAAATTAGGCTTTTCTACTACATTCTTCAAAATTCTTCCAAATCTGTCTACTGCCAAAATCCAAAGCAACTTCCACATTTTAGGTATTTGTTACCGCATACTCCTATTTCAGGTTCCAAAATATGTATTTATTTTCTATTGCTGCTATAACAGGTGTCAAAAATTTTACACCTTAAAGCAACACTTATTTTTATTTCACAGTTTTGTAGATCAGAAGTCCAAATACAGTATAACTCACCTGAGTCCTCTACTTAGAATCTCACAAGGTATAAACTAAGGTGTCTGAAGGGCTTTGTTTATATCTAGAGACCATGAGAGTAATTCAGTTCCAGGCTACTTCTTGGCAGAATTCATTCCTAGACAGTTGTAGGACAAAAGTCCCTGTTTTCTTGCTATCAGCCAGAAGCCTTTGTCATCTCTTCAAGGCCACCGGCCCTTGTCATTTTGCCCCTTCCATACTTAAAGCCACAATAGCTGGTCAAGTCCTTTTGACACTTCAAAGCTCTCTATTTCTCCTTCTGCCACATATCTCTATCTCCAGTGAGAGATATAAGGGCTAATTTGTATAGATGCGGTCCGTATAGATAACCCAGGATAGTCTCACTATCTTAATGTCTATAGCTGAGTTACATCTGCAAAGTCACCTTTTCCATGTAGTGTAGCATATTTACAGGATCCGCCAATAAGCACGTGGACATCATTAGAGTGGTGGTGAGCAGAACACGTACCACATAGATCTTCCTTTACATCCTGATAAAAACTAGATGGATTCTTTCTGCTCAAATTGAGCAATAGGTAAAACTCAAGTGTAAAATTTCAAACACTTGGGAGAATTCAAATAATATTCTTGATTCATAATGACAAATTAGAGTTAAACCAAGAGTAATCCTTAAAATATTTGGAAGAAGAAACACTAAATTTGGATTGTAAGAGCTATGTTTTTATCCTTGTGACTCAGAGAGCCAGTGGAATAAAGGAAGTCATTTCCTAATCAATCACTGTTATTAAGAAATTGCTTAAGCATTGGCAATGCTAGGGAACAAAATGATCAGCATTAGCTAGTCTTCCAGTCAATGGCAGATGAAAGTTAAAAACATGAGACCAGGAGAATGGCTTTATATTGGAGAGTACAAGTAGTAGTACTACCCTGTGAAGCACTGACACCTATGGGTTGTGGGATGGGGGTGGGACAGGAAGGCATAAAATGAAAAGGAAGTGTTAGGAGTTGAGTGGTAAAGGTCAGCAGAAGGAGTTTCATTTATAGCTCAGATAGTAGTAATTACTCCAGCTACAAGCCTGTAAAAATGACCCCTCGAATGATGCCTTTTCTGGCAATACTAATTACATCATCTTGCCCAGCATTAGAAGAGAAATCAGAGTAATTGGTGTGGCATGATAAATTCAAGGGACTTCCTGACCTCATTTCAATTGCAGCAAATAACCCCAGAGAGATGAAACATTTCTGCAGCACTGAGGAGTTGCTCAGTACATGAACTCAGTCTGCCAGACTGCTGTATAATGACTTGCCAAGGAAGAACTTACTGAGAATTTATTTTCCGTGTATGTTTTTGGACGTAAATCCACAGGCACCCTAAACCATGAGTAAGATAGGAAATAGCCACTCAACAAGTGTTGAAATAGAGCTAAAACTGCCAATCTGTTCCTCAAGTATGTGAAGAAAACCATCTGGTTGTGTCTTCAAAGAGTGTTTTCTCAAGAGTAATTTAGGTGAGAACCGCTATGCAAAATGGAAAGGATCTGTCACCTGTTCCGTGAACAAGATGACATGTTCATCAGGTAACAGGCACATACCTCTGCAAATACAAAATCGGGCACATCAGGAAATATAAAATTGGCATTGGGCAGGGAGGAGAGAGAATGCAGATGGGTTTTAATTTTTTTAACTTTAAGTGAATAGCTAATGAGTAAAGAGATTAAGGTGGAATTCAAAAATTGTCACTTAAACAGCTGTTGCCTCAAACACCTCTCTAACTTAGAAAACTTCACCATTGCAATAATACTTTCAGGTAGATTGTTATAGAAGTATCAGTCTGAAATAAAAATAAGCCATTGTATTTGTCATGTTAACGAACCATTTTAAAAGAAATGTTTTTTGTTTATGAGTAACATCATGAAAAACTCTAGAATAACGTATAAGCCATTTAATGCAAAAACCTCAAGACTAAACTGCTTGACCTTTGACATACATGTTTACTTATTTAGTCATTCAATTTATATGATTATGTCACTCTTCTCCTAAGAAATGCCTATTGGTTTCCACTTACCTGTAGTATAAACTTCAAAGTCTTAGCTTTTATTACATGGTCCCAGTCTTGTGCTCGCCTATACTTTCTGACACATCCTGCCCACCAGCGGTGTGGAATATATCATGATTGCACACACAAAGCATTTTTCTGCCTTTGAGTATGCTCTATTCTGTCTAGAATGTCCTTGGGCCAATTGGTTTAAGGACTACATTATATATAACACCCCACCCCCAAGATTTCTTCAGTAATTTCAAACTGAATTAATCATTCCTATTTGTCTACACTCATAGCATATTTTTTTATTACTTCTCTTATGGATCTAATGCATATTTTGAATGAAGTACAAAGCAAATGGGAATGATAATTGTCTTCGGGTTTAGGTAATTTATGGTTCAAATACTGGCCCCATTATGTATTAGCTTTATGACCTGAAAACATCTTTTCTTCTATATGAAATTTAAAAGAATCAATTCTTATATTATAGGAACATTAAATGGATACATATATAAAAGCCACTATGCCTACCTGTTAGTATATACTCAATACATGTGCTTTTCTTCAAACTTACAGCACTATGAATAGGTAGCTTATATAGCTCTAATCTCACTTGCCTGTGACTTCAAAATAAACTTACATTTCATTTTTTTAAAGCTCATCTATGTATGGTATAAGCTCCCACTAGTCTATTTCCTACAAATAAGTCCCACTCCACTTCTCATTCCGTTATTTCCATTTGTTCCTATGGGGGAAATGAATGAAAGAATCAAGCATTTATTTTACATAGGTGGTAAATATCTTAGATACATAATTTGTATGTATTTGAAAATGAGTGTTCTGGACACCAAAGGAGAATAGTTTCAGGGGCACAAGAAAGACTGATGTGTTTGCTATTTTTCTTAAAAGGATAGCTGGGCACTTGTGTATAAAGAATTGGTCACAGCCAAAACATTTCTAACTAATCACTGGGGAATCTCCAGGAATCACACTTTTCTTCCATTCATGTTGGCTTCATACATTGAAAGCATGCAGAGGATATAGTTTTTCTTAGGTATACAAAATATTTTTGAGACTGCATGTCAACTTAATAGAGAGAATAGAATATTTTATAAAATATAGATCAAGAGACTCTCTTGTATTTCTGTTATAACTTCATATTTCTTTTTTTATTACTATCTTTATGTGATCAAGTCAAACAAAATTAAATAAGAAATCTCAACAAGAAATCTAAAAGGTAGTTTTGAATTGGGTAAGCTATCACAAGAGAGAGAGAAGATTTAAAGGGAGAAGAAAAATGTAATAGTGAAAATTTTACTTTAACAAATGTCTACCTATTTATTCCTACCTATCCTTTTCATTTCTAAGGGACAGCAGCCATAACCAAAATATAATTGAATCATTCATTATCAGTCACTTTACCAATTTCCTACTCTTTTATTTCAAGCTGACTTTGATTATAATTTACTGACATTTAACATATGCTTAGCTAATAGTTTTTTTTTATTTGTTTTATAATATTGGTCATTTTGTGAATATCTTTCAGCATAATTATATCCTTTTGTTCTCATATTTTATTTTCTTTGAGTCAAAACTCTGAAAGAAAAGTTATCTGTCATTTCTTATACCATGTTATAAATTTTGCATTTTTTTTCTGTTTTCTTACATCTTAGTAAAACTGCCTTTTTACTAAGGCAAAGAGTGTTTCAGTTACCAAACAGTCCCACCACCATTGCAAATAGTGCCTTAACCTTTAGTTAAATCTAATTGTATATTTTTGAGTATTCTCCTGATCTAACTTCCTTGATATCTAGCCTTCTATTTGGAGTCTTCTTTTCCTCCTTTTTCAATTACATCAGACACCAAGGAGAATTGAGATTAGTGCTTTCCTGGGGTGAGGCACAGATTTTCAAGCTTAAACTTTTGGTTTTCAGCCATTATTGACATCATTCACATCATTGTCTATGAGGCAGTAACCTAGAAGCTGTGAGAATTTGAAAAAATAAATAAATAAAAGGAGTGATCTCTATCACTTTCCCAAAGAACCTACACAGTAAGGGAAGAGCAAGAAAAAAAACAACCTTAAGAAGATAACTAGCTGTTTTAATTGAGTAAACAGAGATGATTGAGAGAATTTAAAAAAAAGCATAGTGATAATTCCTAAATGAAGATAATAGAACAAGGTTGCATCTACTCTACTTTAGGTAGTGATTTAGTGGAAGGAAAAAAGAAGATGTGTATCAGATAAGTAGAAAAAGAAGACAGTTATAATCATCGAAACTCATATGTGGTAGAGTGAATGTTAATATTCAAGAAATATAGGAAGAGGAGATCAGTGATAACGAACTGGCAGCTGAACAGACTTGTGAGTGAGCCTCACTGAGATTAAAAGAAGGGGCCACCTGAATCTAGGCAAACTGCTGACCCACAGAAGAGTGGGTTAAGTAAATAGTATTGTTTTGAGTCTCTAAATCAGCTAAGAATTCAATATAAAATGATGCTGTCAAATGATTTTCATTTGACAAATGTAAATGTAAAAGTTTAAGTGCTTTATTTGAATAAATATTTTATTATATAGCTGTTTTAGATAGTGGAATCACAGTAATAAAACAAGTATAAGTCCTTGCCCTTGTGGAGCTTATATTCTAGAAGGAATGATTCACAGTAAACAAAGAAAGTAATATTTGTAATGGCAGATGTTAATAAATGCTATGACGAAACTAGGAAAAGTCACTAGGAATTACTGTGGGAAGACGGGAGGAGAGGTGGTTTTAATTAAGATAGTGTTTTACAGTTCAGTAACTTGATGTACACACACACACACACACGCACACACACACACACAGAGGCAAGATGGGTCCCCATCCGAAGTGTAGTTCAAATGTTGAGACTGTTGACCCTTCATACACCAAGAGAATTTGAGAGAAAGGTTATCATTCATACAAGGTATTCCTAGGGAAGAAAAGAGTGGGCAGAAGGCTTGGGCTGACTCGATACAGAGGAAGTAGATTAGCCCTTTTAAGGAGGGAGAGGGAAAAGTTCCCATGTTCAAGCTAGATGCAAGGTTTGAGAAGAAGCACACCTGGGCTTTCTTGTCAGCCCGTCCTGATAGGGGGGCCAAAGAGGAATAGAAATAAATGTTTTAAAAGAAATCAATGGTCAAACATGAAAAAATGAGTCAGACTCTTTATTAGTTGATCAGAGAGGCTTTACTGAACATTTGACCTTTGACAAATGACTTAAAGGATGTGAGGTATGGGATAATAAAGAGTTTTTTGTCTTTGTCTCAGGTTTCTGGCACATAGCTTCTAAATTTCCTGAGTGATAGGAGCATCTCTGTTATGCAAATGTGGTGACTTATGCTAGGTCACTAGATAGTTTCAGCATGCTTCCAGAAAGGCCCACAATATGATTAGAGAGTTGGGACTTTGAGCCTGCGCATCCTCCACAGACGGTTGAATTTCGTCACATGGATGATGATTTTATTAATCATGACTACATAATAAAGACCCCCCCCCCAAAATTCTGGGCACTGAAGTTCAGTTGAGCTTCCTAGTTGATGGACATATTGTTGTGCCGAGAAGGTGACACAGCATCCTGAATCCTTGGGGAGAGGGCATGGAATCCCTGCATTTGGGACCCTCCCAGGCCTCTCACTACGCATAGTGCTTTCTTGAGTTCTGTGAGCCATTCTAGTTCATAATTGAACCTTAGAGGGCTGAAGAAAGTCTGGAATTTATAGCCAGTTGGTCAGAAATATGAGTGTCCTGGGGACTCCTGAAGTATGGCTTGCATCTGAACCAAGGGTGGTTTTATGGAGCATTGAGTCTTAACTTGTGGGTTCTGATGCTGAAATTGGATAGTGAGCGTCAAACTGTGTTGCAATATACCCGGTTGTGGTTACAACAGCTGGGTTTTTGCCAGATTTACAAAGGGACAGTCTTGTACAGGAGGAAGGAAAAGAGGTTCCCAAACAAGGGGAACAAGAAAGGCAAAGATCTTAAGGTAGGAGTGCAAGTGGTGTGTTCCACTAACAGCAAGTGCATCGTTGTGGCTCAAGAAGAGAGTTGAGGAAACAAGATGAGTACTGCATGGAATCAGAGAAGTAGAAGGGAATCAGAACACAAGGGGACCTTGTGGGCCATTGTAAGAATATTTTCTTTTACTTCGAGAGATACCAGAGTCTTAACTAGAGAAGGAGAAAAACTTGACTTAAAAAATAAAAGCATTACTGCTTTTGTTTGTTTCTGATAGATGAAAAGGCAGACAGAGCTAGATCTGTTGGTATCTGTCTATTGCAATAAGACAAGGGATAATAATAAGTTGGCCAAAATTTAACTACTGTCATCGGTAGATAAGATTACAGATATATTTTAGAGGCAGTAGGGGGAGAAAGGATTTCTGATGGATTGAATATACAGTTTCAGGAAAAATGGAGTTAAGGGTGAAGAAACTGTCTGTGCCTTCTAAATTAAAGCCCACTTGGAGCTGAGTGGGGTTTTTATCTTTTGAAAGGGACTGGAAGGTGACCTCAGGTCATGTGTATCACCAGCCTGGGCTATACTGTCACTTGAGTGTCAATTTTCTGATTAAGTCTCATAAAATAAAACTCTCTTATTTCTACATGATTGAAACTCAACAATACAAATATATAACAGTGTCTTGTCCTAAAAAATATATATATGTAAAAGGGATTGTTTAAACACTCCTTTTTCCCCCTTGGAGATATATTATCAAAATTTTACTTCTGGGTTATTAATTAGAAAAATAACATCATACTGCTATTGTACTCAGCTTTGTATTTCAATAAAAATGTCACTATGAAAGCAAATGCATAGTAAAAAATAATCACTATAGACATGATTTTTCATGATGGTTTGGTGATATACTCTGCCTATATTTTGGAAAATTATCATTCCTGAAACTGCACCTTCATATTCTACAATATCTCTATAATATGTGTAAACATATTTAGGTAGATTTTTAATGAAAAATATGAAGGATTTATAGATCATAGAGTACTAGTCTAGCCTTTTGTTCAGTTTTCTATGATAACAAGGCACTTAACATTCTCGGTTCTTTTATTATCTCTGTTGTAAAATGTAGAAATTTATTTTGTAAATTACCCTGGATATTTTCTAATCTAGAGGGAATACATAGACAATTGTTTTGATAGGTTTTTATTTGATGCTTAATTTGGTTTTACCGAACAAAGTACCCTACACAATCTTGTATCTTGTTTTTGTTTTCTGAGTAGGATTCAGAATAATCAGCTGTATCGGTAAATACTGCTGCATATGAAATTTTCTCCTACTACCCTTCCCCCTCCACAAATGCACATACCACATTCACACACATACATGTATGTACAATCAATAAACAGAGGAGGGATTAATTTTCAGTCAAATAATTTAAAGCCTGCTGGGATATCTCAGTGAAATGTGTTAATTCATCATGTCTACTGTAATAGTTAAAAGAGCAAGAGCCAGCATAATATGTTCTAAACCCTATTATTTCTTGATAATTGTACTCATTTCTATTCTCCTTTAGGAATGTTGTAGTGATTATGAAGAGCATTATCAAGTGGGGATTAAAAGAATAATAATAATTACAGTAGAAAATTTACATGATTTACAACATGACAAGTTTTCACAAAAAATTCTCCTTTCTGACTTTTAATCTACTCTAATGTTGTGTTAATATTACTCTTTATTAACACAATTGTGACATTTTCCTTCACCTTTGCATACAGAGATAACTGCCTCTTTCTTCTTAGAAGGCTCATAACATACAGCTCTAGACCTTTTTAGTATCTTTCTTCTTGTAACATTTCTTAAATTGAATAACGGCTTTGAACTTTTCTGGAAGAAAGCCTTCAGGCAATGCGAGAGGAAAAAAAAAGAAAAGAAAAAATGCCAACTTTATTTACTATTTATGAGAAATACAAAATTCGAGATAAAACAAACAGCTAAGTAGTTTTCAGGGTAATGACAATTCCAAAGGAAATATATGAAGCTAGAAGTCAGAAGATTTGGGTTCTCACAGTTCATTTTCTCCTTAGATATAGTATTCCTATTGTACATGAAAGTTAGAATAAAATTAATTACATAAGATAATATATGAGAGCCCTTTGAAAACTCTAAAGTGTTACGGAAATGTGTTGTTTAATTTTTCAAATGAAATTAAGGAATTTTTTAATAATTCAATTCTCTTTGATAATTCTAAAGTATATGTTATTGCTATATTTAGATAAAGTACTTGGCAAGGTCCAAGATGAACAAAATACTATTCTTCCCCATTCTTCCGCACTATTCACAATCAGATGGAAAGACATCATATACACAGTTCATATTTAAGAGTAGGATTAATTACATGACATGTTAATTGCCAAGTTCTAAAGAGAGAAAGAATAACAGTAATTAATTCAGAACATAGCACCAGTGAAGGTTTCACGAGAAAGGTAATTTACAGGGTGTGGTATTATAGATTTCTTCATTACAATGCCAAAAGTTTTAAGAGGCAAATATGGGAAGTATTTTTTAGGCAACATTTTCTCCTGAGGTGAAGATGTTGAATAATCCTATCAATGTGCCAAGAACTGTGAAGAATTTAGATTTTATATCACTTGTAAACCAACAGGTTAGCTTGCCATAGCTTCAAGGATGCTAGCACAAGACTCCTGGCTCAGACACAGAATACTTTCTTCATGCCACAGCAGGCTGAATGTGCTTCATGTTTTCACTGGTTCCCTTTTACTCCCGAAGTATCATGGGAGACATGTAGAGTAGTCCAGGTGGGTGCTCACTTCTGGAGGATTTGCCTCCTTATTGAGGAACTCTGGGCTTAGGGAAAACGCCCACCTTATAAGGGGACTGCTAGCAAACTACCCAAACTGTGTCCCAGAGGAGACATTATCTTTATTTTCCTGGGTAATAAACTAATCTGTCTTTGCTCCAGAGGGAGACCTGTCTCTATCATCCTAGGCTGTTTGCTATACAAACATCCTTGAAAATATACTAGAACAAAAGACAAAAGCTGTCACAAGATGTGCAGAAATAAGAGGGGCAGCTAGAGAATTATCATGCAACAACAACACACGCCCAGTACTTACAATATAAACAATAAACTCAAAGAGAGGAGAATATTTCCAGACATTGCTTACTCTCCCATTTTCTGTTAGAGACCTATTTTTAGCCCAAAGGTAATGAGCTTGAATTTGATGATCACCCTGCATAATGTCTCCTTTCTGTTTAATGCCAACATTTAAAAAAATTCATTCCTTATTACATCCAGTCTTTCCCTTATTGTACTTGGTCCCACTAATATGTAAATATTGGTTACCTAGATTTTGTCAGTCAAATTCAATAAAAAAACTAGTGTGATCTAGTGTCTATAGATCTGTGTATATGCATAAGTGTGTGCGTGTGTGTGTGTGTGTGTTCATTTATACTTGGAAAGAAGAGAGAATGATAAAAGGAGATTTGACTCTAGGACAATCAGAATACACTCCCCTTTCTTTATAGAAAATGGAACTTGACTTCCCATAGGCAGCCTTCCATTTTGAGAAGAAAGATATGAAATATCTTTGAAGGTCGGCATTTTTCTAGTTGTTTTCAACACAAGTCTTGCCTTTCTGAACCTATTCTCAGGATCTATTCAAGAAATCAAAGAGAGGGCCTTAGGAAAAGCATATCCAAATCACTCAGATCTCACAGAATTAACAACTCTGAAGAATGCCCAAAGCTGCTTAGGAAATTTTTTAAGAAACTGACTCAAAAACAAACAAACAAACAAACAAACAAACAAACAAACAAACTTCCCTGTGGTGGCAAAAATTTATTTAATATCATGCAAATAAAGGTATGGAGTTATATATCCCATAGATGGTATCTTAGTTCAATAATATTATTAGGGATCTAGCCTCTTTCTTTCTCTTCCACTTTTCTTAATATATATGTCTTCATACTCATGCTTACCACTTCATGGCTTCAAGATTCTTGTTGCAATGACACTTAGCGCATTATTTCTTAGAAGAGGGGGAAAAATAGTGGGAAGCATATATCAAAAGATATGGAATTTTCTCAGGTACCTTAAGCCTCTTTCTCACTGGCCAGAATAGTAGCTCTTGGTATTTTGGCTGGTATAGTTCTGCCAAATACAACTGAGGTTTTCTTGGTAAGGAAAAATGGAAAATATGTATTATGTAATCAACTAGCAATGTCTGCCACAAACACATTTCCAGGACCCAGAAGAGGAATTTTTCCTAAGAAATCTAAAGGAATAAACAAATGCCTACAACTTGAGAATGGAAGTCATTTGAATAATTTTGAGACCAAAGACCAAATGAAAATTCTTGTTCTTGTTTTAGAGTAGAAGGAACCAAGTGGTTCTCTGCTCAGTAACATTTGCACCCACATTCTCTACTTTCTTGGCCCATACCTTAATGAATTATTTATGTTCATCTTTAGCAAATCTCTCCACCTTTTCACCATATCCTATCTCCTCTTACTTTTCAACCATTTTGCTCTAGCAATTCTTCCTTCTGGCCATATACTCTCTCCTGGATTGTTTCTAACAGCATGAAAATATTATTTTATTCTTCCATAAAAATAAGCAAAACAAACAAATAACTTTTCTTGAATCCAGTTTCCTGCCAGGCACTGCCCAATTGCTTTGTATCTTGAATTGTCTATCTTCACTACTTCTAATTATATTTTCCTATTTTCTCTTAAACTCACTTCCACCAAGTGTTCATGCTTTAACTTCAACAGAAGTGCTCTTATCAATAACAGAGCTAATGATTTCTGGGTTTCTAAATTCAATGAACAATTGCTAGTTCTCTGTTGATTTATTATCAGGATTTAATGACATTTGATCATCCTCTCATTCTTGATGGACATTTTTTGCTTGGCCATTAGTACACAATACTTCTGCTTCTCTTCTCACCTCATTGGCCACTCCATCTCATCTCTCTTGCTGTTTTTTTTACACCTCTCCCTGGATCTCATAACAGGGGAACTGTAAATTGTATATGTCAATTAACAGGAAGAAAACTCTTGACTGAGTTGGCATCACAGTAGTAAACATTCAGAGATTAAAAAAAAATCTCTAGAAGATATTCTAGGCTGTAGAGATCCCTCACACCCACCATGACAACAGATGAACACAATTTTTGTTGTTTTTATAGAGGTATCTAACCTATTTTTTTTTCAATTATTTTCCAGGCCTGACCTCTTCTTACTTTTTTCCAAAATCTAATATTAAAATATGAGGACAGCCTAGCATAGCTCCATGTGGGTTAATACAACCTGGAATTGTTTTGGTGCTTCATGCACTGGCTATGGTGTATACATTGGTTGCAAATAGAATTATTTGTTTATAAATCAATGCTAATGTACAACTTTAATATCTATCCCTGACTGTGTGGCCATTAATTTTGAAAGGCTAGACTCAGCTTTTTGACTCCTACTTCAATTTCCAGCTTGTTCTAGAATTGAGCTGCAAACCTCAACTTGCAGAGCTGTGTAATCTTTACACAAATATTTTTATTTCTACCACCAGTTTCTTTTACTGTAGGAAGACTTCATTTGTGACACACACTACCTTAAGTATAATGAATCACCAAGAAAGAGCTACAGTGTTCTCAACTCTAAGTCTTCACAATATAACATAGATACTGATTCTAAGGAGCATTATCTGAATTTTGCATGCTTCCTTGAAGGTAAACATTTGGACAACTATTACAATGAGCCCACACTTCTCTTTCTATTCGATTTCCTTTGTCCCATTTGACTGGAAATAATTTTTTCCTGCCCATCTGGAATCCACTCATGATGAGGGCCAAATGGAATTTTCCTTTGTTTTCCACTTAATATCTAGTACATACATAATGAATAAATATTAAATCACTCTTGCCTGTAAAATCCTGAAGCAAAAATATATGATTTTTAAAATAAGTTTAAATGTTTATTTATTTTTGAGAGAGAGAGAGAGAGAGAGTAGAGGCGCAAAGAGAGAGGGGGGCAGAGGATCTGAGGTGGGCCCAGTGCTGACAGCAGTGAGCCCAACATGGGGTTCGAACACATGAATCATGAGATCATGACCTGAGCTGAAGTCAGACAATCAAGCTAGTTAAACTGCCTTGGTTGAAGAGATGGACACATGGAGTTCCATGTCTTTGAGAATTTTTAACTTGTTAAACTAACTGCTGTTAAAACATAAACATAATTATACATTAAAGTGAAAATATTAATTATTGACATCAGTGGAGTCTTTAATGAAATATTTCAAAAGAACTTCTAAGTTTGGATATAGAATATAAAGAAAATTATGGGTAAATGTATAATAAATTTATTCTTGATTTATTCTTCAGTTCCTTCCTTCATATTATGTGGATCTTTGCCTTTACTTCGTTAATTAACCAAATATTTAGCAAGCCTTTCCTGTGTATCAGGCATTGTGAAACACTTGAGTCGGTAATGATAAACGAAATGACCAAAATCCCTGGCCAGAGTTGTTTATTGTCTAGAGGGGTGACACATTAAGCAAACAATTACATACCTACATGCATAAATACACACATAAAATTCCTTGTACTTATTAATCCTTTTTTACTTGAAGAAGCTCTCCTTAATCCAACTCTGATCAACCACCTTAGAATGGGCATAGAACTCAGGCTGGATAGTCAGAGAACCCATGCCTTTGTCTATAGTAATCATTCCTGGTTGGACATGTGATCCAAACTAAAGCAATAGCAGGTCCTCTCCAAGTCTTTGCTGGAGCTCATTAGAAGAAAGTGTTCCCTTTTCTAGTACCTTCAGCTATAATCACGATATAGGCCTACAACCACTGGTAGCCACTTTACATACCACAGAGGGAAATCTAAACAAAGAATAAAATCAATGCAAAAGAAAACAGCAGAGATAGATAGTATTGATAGTAATTTTTCAGTTCCTACTCCCAGTCATGACTGAAACAAATTCATCACTGGAACATTCAATTATGTAACACAATGAAATTTCCTGTTTTTTTGTTTTGTTTTGTTTTTGTTTTTGTTAGATATATTTACATTCAAGTTACTTGGACCGGAATATAACTAACAGATCTCTTTCTTCTCTTGGGGATCTGTGTAACTTTCTTCAAAATATCAAAATGCCTCTAAAATCTTTGTATTTTAAAAGCATCCTATAGGGGCACCTGGGTGGCTCAGTCAGTTAAGTGGCCGACTTCAGCTCAGGTCATGATCTCACGGTCTGTGAGTTCGAGCCCTGCGTTGGGCTCTGTGCTGACAGCTCAGAGCCTGGAGTCTGTTTCAGATTCTGTGTCTCCCTCTCTCTCTGACCCTCCCCCGTTCATGCTCTGTCTCTCTCTGTCTCAAAAATAAATAAATGTTTAAAAAAAATTAAAAAAAAATAAAAGCATACTACATTTAGGTCTGTCATTGAATGTCTCAACTTGCATTGCTGTTATTGGTCTTTTCTAATTTTATTCTCCATTGGAACTTAAGATCCTTAAAGAGTATAAACTCATTTATCTTACTATACCTATTACATAGTACATGCTAATGTTTATTAAAGGAGTGAATAATTATTCACAACATAAAATATATTATTACTGACATGCTAATTGGCTCAATATACTATAAAGTGTAACATTTAAATTGAAATTTAATAAGGATAAAAAGAAACTTACCATTGTAGAATTACAAGAGGCAAGAAGTTTTGATTCTATAATAAATCTTGAAAAGTGTATCCTTTTTTCCACAGTTTGCAATTTCCTCTCATAAATATTTTTCCCATTTTATCCTCACAACAACCATGTGAAATAAGCAAGGCTAATATCTTCATTTTGTGGAATCAAAAACTGAGACTTAGAGAGATTAAGTGACTTGTTCAAAGAAATATCTATAGTAAGAGCAGATCCAGGATTAGAAACTAGATGTATTATGTTTTTATAAGATATCTTCAATAGAAAGTGTAACTTGGTGATTTTGATTTCTTTTTGTGTAGTTTATACTACCAAAGACAGCCTGTAATGAATAATAATTTCCTCCCAAAAAGATGGGTAGTGGAGTCTTCTCAGCAAGGGTATTCCAGAGACTCATGTATAATTTCAGCAGGGTCTTCTCAGCCAGGACATTTCAGAGACTCACAATGCTGTTTTGTAGACAGCTCAGACAAAGGTTGGTAGGAGCAGAGTGGTGTAGGTGACATCAATGTGGGCAGACAGAACAAGAGAAGACAAAGGCTAAGACGGAGAGCAAGAGTAGCAGCTGGAAGAGAAGTCTGGCAAAGGTTAGTCTTGATGTGTATAATATGTGAAACAACATTGCCCTTAGAAGGATCCCAGAAAGACATTAAAGGAAAATGTCTATTTGACAGATGGCAACTAAGAAGCCATTGGTCATGCATACTTAAGCTTTTACAGTGGCATGCTAGGTTCCATAACACAACAGGGTCAAAGTGTCATTTTAGATATATGTGTATTATAATTGTAATAACACTTATATAGATAGGTAAATGATATTTCTATGTAAGCATAGTCATATTTTTAAATGGCCCTATTGGTTATAATAAGTGATGAATGGACACAATAATATATAAAATATACTACTTTATTTTAATATTTATATTAAAATTTGGATATATTCATTTATTGATATATTACTATATGGAATATATAGTAAACCTAGGATTAATAGGCTTAGGGATGAAGGAAAGGAAGGATTAGACTAAGACACCTAAAAGGAAATGAACCTCAGAATAAATAAAATCGGTTCAAGGCAAAGCTTGAAGAATGATTTTTTTGGAGGATTTAAACTGGTCCCTTTAAAGAATGGCAACCTAAAAATTCAGGGTGTGAAATTCATGAAAGATCCAGTCATTACCCAACATCTTAGATGTATCCATTAAAGAAGCTTTGTTACTCCACCTTTGGGTTATATCCGGGTTTCAGCTAGAAAAAGGTTCATTATTTTTCTCAATTTCCAGAAGTCAGAAACCATGTAAGAAAACAACAACTTGATTCAGATGTCAAACAGTTGAAAATAAGCCAAAAGAATGTGTCAAGGTCAACAAACTGAACTCTGTATCTCTACTGTCACATTCATATCTAAAAATGCTTGTTACACTAGTAAGATTCTCCACACTGTAACCAAAAATGCTTACTATTTGTGAAATGGGTGATGCAGTAATTCTCCACAAAGAGATGGAGAGGAAAAGATAGTACAAGTCTCCAGTTAAAAATCAAATAGGGCAAATCTGTTTCATATTCTTTAGTCATACATATATCAATGGGCAATATCAGTTCAGAAGTGCCCATGGAGTATGTCAAAACAGTTTTTCAGAGTTTTGAATTTTAATTTTTTTGACGTTTATTTTTTGAGAGAGAGAAAGAGTGTGAGTGGGGGAGGAATAGAGACAGAGGGAAACAGAGCCAAACAGGCTCCAGGCTCTGAGCTGTCAGCACAGAGCCAAACATGGGGCTCAAACCCATGAACCCAAATATCATGACCTGAGCCAAAGTAGGATGCTTAACCGACTGAGCCACCCAGGTGCCCCTCCAGAGTTTCGAAGGCCAGATCAGTCTTGGTCCAATAAAGAAAGGATATTGTAAACCTTCTACCGTCAGGTATTTTCTATGCAACCCCGTCATTAAGAAAGTGTATTACGGGATCTTAACTACTAGATTTGAAATATGGTTTCACACCTTAACTGTTGTGTGATTTGAGACAAGTTATTTAAAAGCTTTAGATCTTTTTTTTTTTTTCATTTTCTAAGCAAATTTCACAAAACAAACTTCCTTCACAAGGTTGTTGAGAAGATTTAATGAGAAGACAGATTAACCATGTGCTAGCTGTGTTATAAGCAATGAATACATGATTAAAATGCGATCAGTCTCATAAAGAGTTTGTGGAGTTCTGTGTAGTAAGACAGAATGAGAATTCTGTAGGAAACAGACCTGGAATGGAGAATTTCCACATTCTCATTGCTGCTAATTAGAAGAACATGTTCCCTTTATGGGAGAACTTGTCCATATCTACTTCTACTATGATTTGGGAACAAGTCCAAGAGGTATGCAATTTCAAACTGGGTCCCGATTTCCTACTAGTCCTCTTGTCTTCTACTCCATGAAATTCTGAGGTAGCAGATGATATTGGAGAGTTGAAATTACTATTTTAACTAGTATGCTTCAGATTCAGTGATTAATTGCTGTTTTTTGACTTGAATTATTTTCCACTTCCTTTTGTTTTTCTTTGGGAGGTGGCAGATTTACTTTTATAGAAGATTTCTTTCTAACAATGTACCAAGCATTAATTTCCTGAGACTATGGTACGAAACCTTCACAAACTGGTGGCATACAACAACAGAAATTTGTTTTCTCACAGTTCTAGAAGCTCCAAGTCTAAAATTCAGCAGGGCTGTACTCTCTCTGATCGTTCTAACAGAGAATCCACTCATTTCCTCTTTTAGCTTCTGACATTCTTGGGCTTGTGGCCACATCACTCCTGCCTTTGCCTGCATGCTCACACTCCTTTCTCCTCTCTTATTTTCCTTTGCCTCTCTCTTATAAGATACATGTGATGACAATTGGAGCTCACCCAGGTAATCTAGGGTAATGTCCTCATCTCAGAATCCATAATTTAACTGTATCTACAAAGTTTCTTTTTCCAAATAATGTGACATTTACAAGCTCCAGATATTAGAACTTGACATTTTTGGGTGGCCCTTATTCAACCTACTATAAACTGTTTAACTGATATATTTGCCTTAGCGGCATTTCTCCTTCAAGTTTAGATACCCCATCCTCATATTGCACTCAGTGTGACTTATGTGTTTTGTTTCTTCACGTGTTTTAGATTGTATGATTATCTGAAATACACATACTTTGGGGAGTAGGTGTTGTAAAAGTGAAATTGCTTTGTAGAAACTTCTTTCACTTTCTGTACACCTGATCTAAGCCTTTAATATCAGAGCATCCAAGGAACTGTTTAAAGTACTGAACAAAACATCACATGCTATATATCAGGTATATCATGATTGCCAATCTTTAGTCCAGTCCATACAAGTTGAAAAAAAATGTTACTGATAAAAAAAAAAATGTGTAAGGTACAAAGAAACCACTTGTAGTGTAAAGGATGATATTTTCACTTAAGAGGAGATTCATATTCATGACAAACCAAGACTATTGATCTAGAAGCCACAATGAGAGCACCTTCCTACTAAAGCTCCTGACTTTATGAATGAAAAACTGAATCCCACCACTAACAAGTGGTTCAAATAAGTTGTGCACCCAATCAGAGGCAGCACAAGGGCTAGAAGCCAGGATTGATTCTAATCCTCACTCCAACACTTACTGGGAAAATACTGATAATTCATTGAGTCAGGTTCTCAATTTCTAAAATGGCCGAGCACATAAAGAAATAAATCTGCTTATTTATGAAGGTAGGTTAAATATTATATTGTTTTAAGAAAGAAATAATAAATATAAATAAATGCAAGAAAATTCACCAGAAATCTTCATCTAACAGCTATAAAGAACACAAGGAAAAAGAAAGAAGAAAAGAAGAACAAGAACAAGAAAAAAAAAGCAGAAGCAGCAGCAGAAGAAGAAAGGAAGGAAAAGAAAAAAGAAAGATACTGTACTAAAGCAGGGAAAATATCTCAATATCTTTGTTGTCATGGTAACAATGCACTGTTTTATCCACTCTTATCAAAATGTATGAATGTGGAACTCCCCTGCCAATAGATAGAGTACACAGCTTCTTGGTAAAGGTTAAACAGCTGTACAAAAGATATTTTCACCTGTTAGCTAATTTGAATATTTTTTTTTCAGTTGGGTTAAACAATGACAAGAAATAGAGTACCTCTTGTCATGGTTTAACCCAATCAGGGGGAAAAAAATCACATTGATTGCAAGAAAAGAAGTCCGTTGCTCTTCTTCTCTCATAAATACATTATTCCCAATTGATATACAATATTGCTGTCATTTATTAGATTATCTAGTTGTAACCATATAAATCTAAGGCCACGTGCCTGTGGAATTGGAACTAATAGAAAAAAAAATCTGATGGGGATGAATGGAGGGAGACAAACAATGTGTGGCAGTGCTTCTCTAACCTGAGGGAGTACAGGAGTCACCTGGGGATCTTGCTAAAATGCAGATTCAGGAATCAGTGGTGGAGTCAGAGACCGTACTTCTTACAAGCTTCCAGACGACACTGAGGTTGTTAGCCCACCATCCAAGTTTCAGCTACTGAAGTGTGAGTTTACACAAAGGGCTGAGAAGTTGCAGAGAAGTTTAAATGAGCATAAAACAGAAAACTTTCTAGAGTTGATATATTGTACCTCACGATTCAGCTGATGACCAGACTGCCTGACATATTTATATTTGTGCAAGTCCAATATCTCAGGTCTGACCAAGATGCCCTGAAGTTCCCTTGAGCTTGACTAAATTTTAGACAAGATTCTTCCTCTCTGGGCCTCTGACCTCCCTTTTTTTAAAGATCATTTACTTTAGAAAACTTGTAACTGTAAATTCTTTCTCTGCCCCTTTGATATGTATGTAAATCTTCTTCCAGACTCCTGCCAGTTTTACAACCCAGGAAACGTCTTTCTCAAGGGCCTGGGGATCATCTCTTTGAAGTGTAAAACAGAAGGAGATAGTGACCACTCTCTCCCAGTTTCTATAGAAAGGTAAGAGCCTAACTTTAACTGAAAATAAGCAAACACAGATGGACTAAACACAAAGGAAAACATATGCAACCTTTCGTGTCAAAGATGCTTCTATTGCCTCAAACTGAAAAATCCCAAGATTCCCCCATACTTGAGCCATGCTTCATGTCCCTTTCTCTAACACTAGGCTTTATCATTTCCCAGGTCTTAAATACATGAAAACAGCTTCAGAGCATCATTTTCTGGCTCCCCTTTTTCATGGGCTCAAAACTCATCAATTTGGTCTCATATAGGAGAGCTATCTGGAAACTCTTCTCCCCATTACTGATTCAAAGACCATTTTCTTTCCCCTCCAAATGCCAAACACAGTCTAAGTGTCATTTTATGTATGCCTTGGAGCTGTCTGAGACCACATATTGCAAACTTCTACTGATACATTGTTGTAGTATCATCTCATGTTTGTTTTGTGAATCATCACAGCCACTATAATAAAATTATTTGCTTTATGTGCACAAAGGATTACCTATCTATATTATCAGCCTATAAATTCTTGTTGATATATTCATTTCAATATATGTCAAAGAAATAAGTTTAAAGTTGGAAAATATACCACTTAAATAAAAAAAATAAGACTTTAGAATTCCTTTACTTCCAAACATATATGATATTTTTGAGTTGGCAAGTATTTTCTCTGGTATTCAATATATTCTTGTATTTTATATTACATTACATATAACTTTTGACAGCTACATAAATAAGATCACTGAGTGCATAATATGAATGCTTTCTAAATCTGTAATCCTTGCAATAATCTGTAAGTCAGGTAATATTTATATCACCATTCTACCCATGAAGGAACTTGAAGCACAGACAGGTTAAGTAACTTATTTAAGGTCATCCAGCTGATAAATGGTGAAACATGGACCCAAATTTTACTTCTGTAGCCTGAAAGCTTAACTATCAAATATGTTGTGAGGAGCAATGACTATGTGCAGTTATTTCCCGATGCTATGAAATTACTCGGAAATTGAGAAACGTAGGAATCACACCTAGACATACCTCTGCTTACCTTCATTTTTTTTAAAAAAATTATAAAACATTTATTTATTATTGAGAGACAGAGTGAGACAGAGCATTAGCGGGGGAGGGGCAGAGAGAGGAGGAGACACAGAATCTGAAGCAGGCTCCAGGCTCGGACCGGTCAGCACAGAGCCCAAAACGGGGCTCGAGTTCATGAACCGTGAGATCACGACCTGAGTGGAAAAGTCAGACACTGAACCGACTGAGCCACTCAGGTGCCCCTGCTTACCTTCATTTTAACATGGAAGAGGACCAACTTGAAAGACAGCTTAAATTTACAGTAGCGCTTTGTATGTTGTTCTTGGTTCTCAAACAACTGATAAGCAAACACTGTATGGTATACATTTAATATAATATCAATATGAAACATATAACAAAATTTCTAACTAACCTCTCTCTTCATATATATATAACATGTATATTATAAAATATGTACAGTACATGTTATAATAATATATAATACATATATACTTATGCATTCCAATGCAGGTAAATATTCTTACTGAGATCATAAATCTTTTATAATAAAACATTGGATAAAAAATGTTACAACATGGCAGTACTTTTACAAAACTGTGATTTGGAGCTCTCTTTTATATTACTTTCATCAATGAATAAGTTACTTAATGGCATCTAAAAGATGATAGTGATGCCATTTTTATTGAAATATGTGAAATATCTAGTAATGCTTTTATTAGAAATGATATTATCTTAGGAGAATGAAAAGCCACAGATTGGATGAAAATATTTAAATAACATATCTGATATAGGATTTGTATACAAAATATACAAGAACTCTTCAAAACCAACAAGGAGGAAAACCAATCTTTTTAAAGGCAAAAGATCTGAACAGACATCTCATGAATGAAGATGCCCAGATGGCAAATAAATGTATGAAAAGATGCTTAAAATCATGTTATCAGGAATTGCAAATTAAAACAAGATACGATTACATACCTATTGAATGGCTAAAATTAAAAACAAAACAAAACAAAACAGAACAAACAGAAACCTAACAACCCAACTGCTAGAGTGGATGTGTAGCAGCAGGAACACTCATTCATTGCTGATGTGAATTTCAAATAATATGCCCACTTTGGAAAGACTAGCAGTTTCTTACAAAACCATAGTCTTACCATGTGATCCATCCACCGGTCATACTCCTAGTTATTTACCCAGTTGAATTAAAAACTTAAGTCTGTACAAAAACCTACACACAAATATTTACAGCAATTTTATTTAAAAAACGGCACACACACACACACACACACACACACACACCCATGGATGCAACCAAGATGTTCTCAATAGGTTAATGGATAAACAAACTGTGGTACATTCCTACAGTGAAATACTATTCCTCAATAAAAAGAAATTAGCTATCAAG
The DNA here is from genome assembly GCF_022837055.1 of Prionailurus viverrinus. Taxonomy (NCBI): domain Eukaryota; kingdom Metazoa; phylum Chordata; class Mammalia; order Carnivora; family Felidae; genus Prionailurus; species Prionailurus viverrinus. The sequence goes on along the minus strand of NC_062567.1, from coordinate 94,841,215 downwards.
TCACGAAAGGGCATGGAGGAAACTGACATGCTTATTGCTAAGTGAAGGAAGCAAGCCTGAAAAGGTTATATAGGGCATAATTCTAATTATATGACACTCTGGAAAAAGCAAAACTGTGGAGTCAGTAAAATGATTAATGGCTGTCAGGGGTTCAGAGTGGGAGGGGTAGGTATAAAGAGTGAAGCAGAGAGAATTTTTAGGGTAAAACTATGCTGTAGGGTACTGTAATGGCAAATACATGACATTATCTATTGTCAAAACCAATAGAACAGTGCAACACAAAGACTGAGCCTTAATGTAAACTGGATTTAATAGATAATAATGTATGGATATTGGTTCATTTATTGTAACAAATGTGCCACATTAATGCAAGATGCTAATAACAGAGGAAACTGTTTGAGGACATATATGAGAACTCTTTGTACTATTTTCTCAGTTATTCTGGAAATCTAAAACTGTTCCAATAAAACAAGCCTTTTAGTTTTAAAAAAATGATAAGCAACAGATAAACATGACACACCCATTAGTAACAACAATGTTCTAACTACCTCCTCACAATGTTCATTGCAAGCTATATATACTCTTTTTGAAGTCCATTTATAAACTAGTTCTGTGTAAACAGGTCAAATTCCCAATGCAAATGTAAAAAGTAAACATTCTACTATTTAAAAATCTGTCCTGACAGAAATTAAATTAATTTACAGCCAAGTGATGCCATAGATAAATAACAGAAATTTTTTGATGTTTTTTTATAATTTAACTTTATTTTTTAAGATTTATATCCAAATTAGTTAGTATATAGTGAAGCAATGATTTCAGGAGTAAATTCCTTAATGGCCCTTACCCATTTAGCCCATCCCCCCTCCCACAACCCCTCCAGCAACCCTCAGTTTGTTCTCCATATTTATGAGTCTCTTCTGTTTTGTCCCCCTCCCTGTTTTTATATTATTTTTGTTTCCCTCCCCTTATGTTCATCTGTTTTGTCTTTTAAAGTCCTCATATGAGTGAACAGATTAAAATAAATCTGCCTGCTAGATGAATTGATAGGTGATTTTTATTTAAAAGTTAAATAACATTAGACTAGACTTTTATGGCTGCACTCAGTAAAATAGGGACAACAGAAAAAAACAACAGACATGTAATATAAGAGCAGTATCTGGAGTAAGAAAAATCTGGTTTCAAATTCCAGCTTCATGTAACCTACTAGCTGAATGATTTGGGAGTCAGTTACCTAAACTTGAAGTTTTCTTTTTCCTCACATATAAAATAGAGATCATAATGTGACTTCATCTATGGATCTGAAGCCTTAACATGTTACCTGCCATGTACTAAGTTTTCAATGATAAGTCATTATAAATATTGCTGATATTATTGACAAAACATTTGATTTCCCAAATGAAAGCAATATCTGACACTCAATTCGTTTCTGTTGCTGATCCATAGAATTTCATTTCAGATAGGAATTGTTGAAGCAATGCCTCAATTTTAGAGGTAAGAGAATTGAAGGTTTTATGTTTGAGCACCTTCTGAATGTCAGATAACGAGTTAATAATTGGTGACTCTTAGGTCATTTACATACTACCCAGCCTTGTGTAGTATTCCTTGATTTTATCATGGCTAATGATTGCAATTTTTTGCTCACATCATCCTCATCATCCTCTTCATGATGGTTTTACTGAAAAGGATTTTTCCTCTCTCTCTTAAGTAAGGAGAGTTTAGTAGAACAACACTGGAATATGTTGAAACAAGTGAACCTGATTATAGCTCTGATTTTGTCATTTGCCACAAAGTCTCCTTACATGGAGGATATCATGTACTGTCATTGAATATTCAGTCTCTTCAAACGTTTATTGGATGATAACTCAGAAATTACTAGTAAGTGCATTTTGTATGATTATTGGAAGTCTATAATAAAATGTGTTTAAGAGTGATATGAAAATCAGAGTGTGCTATGTAAATATAAAGCAGTATTATCATATTTATGACACTCTCAGAGGAAGTTGAGAGCAGATTGCTTTCAAAGGAATTCATTGGGTTAATAATCATAGCCAACATAAGAGTGCACGTTCATTTGAGAAGAGGCGTTTTGTCTTATTTTTATTTATCCCTAGTGTTATGAGCAATGGATAAGACTTAACTGTCATTTTAATTAAGCAACATAACAAATTACAAGGATATTGTCAGGATTAGTATTTGAAAGCTAGTTGGAAAAGTGTGCCTTAATCTCCTCGGAGTAATGCAATATACACTGATAAAAATAGAAGGATGCATTTTAAACATCTTTCTATTCTGTAGCTCAGGGTTGAAAAGACAGGTATTATCTCTAACTTTTATAAAAGTAATATACCTTTAACATGAAATGAAGCTGTTAGTGCAAAGCAGATCTCTTTAAAGTTCAAAATCAAACAAATATGTATCCTGAAATTTGTAAGGTAAATATGAGTTCTGTGCTATCTAAAAGAATGCTGTTATGATTATTCTTTATTAACAAAACTAGTAGGCAACATATTAGGGGAGTCACTAAGTATGGTCTTTTTAAAAAACTTGCTATAAGTTCTGTAAATAGAATAAGGACTGTAGGTTTTAAGGAGATGTCCCTCAAAATCCTCTGCCAACTTAATTTTATGTATGCTATATTTAAACTATATTTAAATTGTGATTTTTACTCATGACTGTAACAAGAAGCCCTTACATCACTTGTTTAAAGAATGGTCAAAAGAAGAGAGAAAACTAATTAATCTCAACTATTTCTACACAGGACAAAAGGAGAATCTTATTTCTAAAAATTCTTGAGCAGAGGGTGATTTTGGCAAAAGCTTAGGAGATTTTTTTCAAAGACCTTGGAAAATGTATTGATATATTTAAAAATAATTTGCTGGGTACCTACATGTAGTGTTGTGTATTTCAGAAGATCTCAGTTAATGGAATTAAGCCTTTTGATTTGTAAGTCAAATGGACAAGGCTCCAAAAGGACAGGGATGGGATAGGGAGCAGATTAACAATTAGCAAACTAATAACAACTATTTCTATCTCCTAAGTATAAGGTAATGGGTATGTTACGACTACTGCTTAAAAATTCTTTCCTATGAATGAGATGATTGGAACATTGTCTTTTTAATGTCAAGTGAAAACTTGAGAAATAAACATGTCATGTAAATGAAATATGTAAATTCAAATGTAAATACAGCTTAACTTATATTTGATCCTTAGTATCACTAGTTTAGGAATGCTGGTGATAAGCCTCATAATTATCTAGTTAATTAAAAGTATAGAAGAGAAGAACCTTGCTTTTGGAGGCTGTTCTTTCACAGTGGATTAATTTCGGGTTTACAGACCCAAAGCACTAGACCCAAAGCACTAGATTTGATCTCTCTCATAATGCCTCACTTGGTGAAGAAAAAAGTGCTAACCTTACAACCAGTTCAAGTCCATACTCGAAACTAATTTTCTAAATTTACATTAAAGTAAGATAATGGGGGAGGGGCAGCTAGGCTTAAATTTACAGTTCAACACCATCTTAACCAGACACACTTCACACACTTCCTGGCTATTAAATCATTCTTGTCTTTCCGTTTCTACAATTCTCCATTTGTATAACTAAAGATTATTAGTTTCTACTTTGCAGTGGTGGATCATTTCCAGATTACTATTTCATCCAAATGTGACGGATTCCTACCAGTATTCATTCATGGTTATTTAAAGGAAATGTGTGTTCTGTGGAGTAAATGAATTCTTTTGAGTCCTTTGGAGGATCACTTCGGCTAAATGTGAAAAAGGAGTGGGAAGGTTATGACTTTAAGCACATGTTGCTTTGATCCTAGTAGGTTAATTTTATTAACAAGTTTATTTATTTAGCGACCATTTGAAACACAGAATCCCGCTGCATTTGCCAACAATTTATGCAAGTCAACCACCAAATGTCGGCTTGCTTTGAGAAGGGTAATGCATCCTCCCACAAGCCTAACATTAATACCCAAAGTCCTTACTGCCTTTCTGTTTCCCTCATTCAAATAAACCTAGTAATAAACATTCTTAAACTAGATGATTGATAGGGAGTTGGTGATAAATAATACAGAGGCTTGTATAAATTATGGCTAAAGAAAAATACTCTTGGAAATTAATAGATGTAGTAAGAGGTACCATATAGCCCACTGCAGCATGCTGCAAAATTTACTGTTGAATGCATGTTATAAATTTGTCACTGAACAGGGAGAAATATGGAATCAAGCCTGCGGAACTATAGGCTCCAGGATTCGTCGTGAAAATAAAAGTTTTCAAAAACTTTTTACAACAGGCTAAATAAAGTAAGAGAAATTTTGTGCAATTATGTGAAATATATATTTCTCTACACACAAATCAAATTCTGAGAGAAACATTTACAAAGTAGGTCATTACCAAAGGGCTCATTAAAAGGCCCTGCATTTTGTAAGGCAAAATTTCAAAGTAATAAATTTTTTAACTTTTTTTAAATTTTGATTATTTTTGGCCTGAAAATGGAGGTTATCCAAACTTTCTCAAAATATTATTTCAATGACAATATTGTTCAAATTCAGTTACTGGTCAATGTTTCTTGAGTGGAATACAATATAGATTTAAGTATTTGTTTGGTGCTTTATTTTACCTGTTTTATATGTAAAGCTTTTCCCTGAAATATATGCATCAAGAATCTGCCACTCCTTATAGAACAGGAAAATTAAATAAAATTTTAGAGGGTCAAAAAATGTTTAAGTAGTTTAACCCATAAAGGTTAAGACAGTGGTGATACACTTATTGAAGGCATGATGTTAGTTTTCTATCACTGCTGTAACAGATCACCACAAATTTAGTGGCTTAACACAATACAGATTTATTCTTATAGTCCTATAGGTCAGAAGTTTCGCCAAGCTAAGACCAAAGTGACAGTAGGGCTGCATTCCTTCTGGAAACTCAAAGAGAGAATCTAGAATTTGTTTGCTTGAATTTTCTAGCTTCTAGAGACCTCTTGCATACCCTTCCTTCCATCTCCAAATATAATAATGTCAGATCAAGTCCTTCTCAGGGGGTCACCCTGACCTGACTTCTGCCTCAGTCTTCTCCCTTAGGAACCCTTGTGATTACACTGGGTCCATTGCAGATTATCCAGGATAATCCTCCTATTTATTTTATGGTCAGCTGAGTAGCAAACTTAATTCCATCTCCAACCCAGATTCCTCTTTTCCATGTAACACAACATATTTTTATGTTCTGGAATTAGAGTGTGGATATCTTTGATAGGCCATTATTCTGCCTATCAGGATATATAAAGGGATTCATAATTTAGAATCGGTTTCATTTATGGACATTATATTCTTCGAAAACATCTAAATTTGCAAGTTCAGTTCTCACCATAAATAAAGCATAAAAGGCATACAAAGCTTTATATTTATTTCATTTACAATCCTTTATTTGGGTGGTGGCTTTACCATTCCATCCTTTGAAGGTTTAATTTTAAAAAAACAAAATGGGTGTGGAAGTATATGTGGCTAAAAATTATGGAGAGCACAGAAAAAGTGGCATTCTACAATTTTCTTGAACTGCACATTGCTCTTACAAATCCATAAGACTTGAGGATTTATGCATTCTATCCTGCCCTGCTTCTATTCTGAAATACACACAGTACTATCCCCTTATCATTTTTTAGCTGCTGCTTCTCTTCACTATGTGTGCCAGGTTGGAAGATTAGAGGTCTAGGACTTAAAGAAATAGAGAATAAATCAGCTGCTGTTCTCAGAGTGCCCCAGAGTCAAGTAAGTTTTAAAAAACTACAATTATGAAATAGCATGCTGAATTGATGTATTTCATATATAATATCCCTTATTTTTCTTTCCAGAAATATCAGCACATCTAATTATGTCAAGAGAACATCTGATCACTTCCTTTCTCAAGTACATTCTCCATAATATCTTAATATTTAAGGCTCTGCATATCTAGTTAAGAGGGTTAGGCTGTAGTGTTTGAGCTGTGAATATTGACACATACCATACATTGACTACACTTTTCTATTTGCAAATATCATTTTGAAAATATAAAAGGACATCTTCATCTCCCAATGCTTAGGCAGAATTAAATATAATAATTTAATCTAAGTAGATAAGTATCTATTCCACTTGTTAAAATAGACAAATGTTTCAGTTTTCTCCCTAGATGGTTTGTAATATGGTGCCAAGTAAGGCAACATGAGCTAAGATAACAAAATACAAGTTTTGAACGGCAATCTGGAAAACTGAAGTCAGGCTCAGGGTCTGGCAGTGACTATATTTACACCTAAGACAAATATATAAAACACTGGTTCTTTTAAAAAGTATCTGACAGTCAATTAATTGATCAATCTATCATCTATTATCAAGTTTATCTACATGCTCCACAATAATATCTATGAGATTTAGTAAATCCACAATATCTAATCTGATTTGTAAACATACTCTGGTCATCTTGCCATCATGAAGACTAATTTAAGTATTCATTGTTGTGTTCATTACACTAACTTGCTTGCTTAGTGGCCCATCCTGGCCAACTCTTACTATTCTTATTAGCCTAGAAACAGTACCATGTGAGGCAAATATATAGGAAGAATCTGTCTTTACAGGTTGCACTGATGACCCAAGAGTTATAATACTATGTACAAGATAAAGCTCCGTTTATGGTTTGCAATCAAATTTTAAGTAGTGATAAGGTCAGAGAAATGGCTATATAAATAGCAAGAAACAACTATACAAATAGCAAGTAAGTCATCCTATCTTTTTTTTTCATTATGTTAAATCATATCTTCTTAAGATACAAACATAAACAAGCTTTGCTAATTTTGTGGAAAACTCAACTGTAATCTATTCTATCTCTAAAATAGCATCAGATCAGACAGCTTTGTGTTTATTGAAAGATGAATCCTTTTTACCCCAAAACAAAAGAGATAGTTTAATATAATAAGAAAGATCAACAAGTCTTCTGGCTAGAACTATTTTCTGTTGCCTATTAAAAAGGTGTTATGGTTTACTTTCATATTATGCTCCTCTCTAGGTCAGGGGTTGGCAAGCCTGAAAAAGCAACATAATTGCATGTGGAGTTTATAAAATTTCTTGGCTTCTAACACCAGAGATTTTTATTGAATAAATTCATTTATTTGTGAAGCATTTACTATTACTAATAGCCAAGCACTATTACAGGCACTTGAGAGATATCAGAGAGCAAAAAGGGAAAATAAAAATTTGTAGAGTATAGAATATTATAGAGCGATAATAAATAGATATTTTTAGAAGGTGATGTAAATTAAAAAATACTGTGAAAAAATTGTATGAAAGGGAACAGGAAGTGTTTTTTATTGTTGTTGTTTCAAATTTTCATTTAAATTCTAGTTAGTTAATGTGTAGTATAATATTGGCATCAGGAGTAGAATTTAGTGATTCATCACTTACATATAGCATCCAGTGCTCAAGACAACAAGTTCAGGAGGTATTTTCAATTTAAGCAGTTACCAGGTACGCTTCACTGAGAAAGTGATATTTGAAGAAAGCCTTGTAAAATATCGTAGGGAAGAATGCAGAATTACTAAATCAAGGCTTTGCCTAGCAGGTATAAGGAGCAGCAAGTAGGTCAATGTGACTGGAAAAGAATATGCGAGGGAAAAATTAGGAAAAAAAAGAAAAATGAGGACAAAGGAATATTGAGGTTTGGGGAAGGAGCCAATGAATATGTATTTTAATCAGTAAAGGTGACTCTGAAATAACCAAAACCAAGAAGTACCCTCTCTTATATGTTTTAGTAACTTACCTAGTTATAAATACCAATTTCCAGGTGAGAGGGATGGACTAATGTTACATGCAAATGGATGAAACATCAAATATCTCATAAATGTTATTTAAAGACTAAACATTCCTAAAGTTATATAAGTAATCTGGCAAAAGTCAAATACGAACCATGTCTGAACTGTTAATACAAAGACACTTGATGATATTGGAAAATAGAATGACTGTGAATGAAATGAATATAAAGGGAAAATTTAGGAGGAGTATGATGACAGCTTTACAAATCTAATATTTGTGAGGTCCATTCAGTAACTAAAGACATTTCTGTATTTGTGTTTATCCCAATATTCAATTGGGATTTTGATCCACTCTTTTAATCTCTAAGTAATTACTAAATACATGGCAAAGAAATATTAATGTAGAATAGGGGCATTTAAAAATCATTAAAAAGGGCTTATTTAGTTCCAGATATCAAATAATTCAATATATTCTAAATTTGACCTAATAGTAGAGTCTTGAGAAGAAAAGTATTAGTGATTATTATGTAACATAAGTATACCTAAGTGTTACTTAAGGAATAGTCACTCTATCCACAGTATGCCCTTTATCCTCCAAAACCAGCTCCACTTCTAATATTTTCCATCTTGCTTAATAGTACCACCAAAAATGTTTGGAACTACCTGAGATAATTTTTAAACCTCATTCAACCCACAACTTCCAAAAGACTATTATAAATCCTATCAACACTGCTTCAGTGTATTGGATCTCTTTACTCCTCTCCATTGCAGTGCTCTAGACGTGAGTGTTATCACCTCTAACTGGGGCTATAGGAACAGATTTTAAGTAGATTCCCACCCCCTAATACCATCCACTACCAATTAATCATCTGCTAGAGTCTTCTCTTTAAGTGACAAATTTATCCATCCTATTCATCTCCCCAAACCCATTTGATGAGCCCCTATCAACTACAGAATAAAATCCACACTCCTCTGCAAGATACACAATCCTTTTACAGGTTCTAGAATCCACCTGTTTTCTATCTTAGTTTCCTGCAATATCTATTCTATTCTCACTATGTTCCGTAGCCATCCCAAATTGGCCCTTTACTCAATGTGCCATCTGATCTCACACTTTCATGACCTTAAACAGAAAAGCCGTCATTCCTAGAATTCTTCTTGGTTCTTTATTTCCCCAGTAAACTATAATTTAATGCTAAAGATCCAACTCAGTCAATGTATCTCCCAAGAGTCAATCACTCCCTCCTTTGGAGTCAATCACTTCCTCCCTAAAATTACTAACATTATGGCTTTCATGTCTGCATTATTAAATAATAAAGTATTTTATTTTTTTGAAGCATACATTCTTATTATTCTTTCTATTCCTATGGCTAATTCAATCCTGGAAAATTTAACACAGTAAATATTTGAAGGGGAATGGGATGACAAGAAAGGGAAGAAGGAAAAATGGCAGCACATTATTTATGACTCTGTCTCTTTGAAGGCAGTCACCTCATCTTTCCAGTTCTCCTTCCATATTTCAAAATGGTTATCCCAAAGTTAAAAGAGAACTTACATACTGAGTGTGAAAATATACACTAGCTTTATGTTTTCAACTGATAATAAATTATCTAGGTTATAGAGAAAAAGCAAAGCTAGAGTTTCCCTACCCATCCCCCTCAACGTCACAGAAATCTGCTAACGTGTTATTCAAAATATACGTGGAAAGATAGAGCATTCCAGCCACTACTGAGTAGAGAACCAGTTTTGAAGCTACACATTGTCAATTAACCTTATTTTTCTCTTCAAATTTGAGTGTTCTATAACTTAATTCTATTTAAAGGAGAAAAAATATTAAAAAATAAAAATACAGAAAATAAATTACTTATCCACAAGTTTGAGGCTTAAAAATAAAGAATCCATATACCTCAGAAATACTACCACAACATTCTTGACATAGTGAACACTCGACACATTCTTGTATATTTCTAGTGAGAGAAAAAGTGTTTTCCAAGAAATACTGTCTTGGTTGATTAGAACTATCAGAAAGTTTTCTTTCTTTTTTTTTTGAAACCAGACTCATTATTTCCTTCAGCCTCTGAAGCAACATTGGATAAATTCAATTTTTAGAAATTAAATGACTTTAAACAATTAAGAATCTATAATTATTCCCATTAATCATCTTTTATCCTATAAAATATACCAAATTCCTTTTACCATTTCTCAAAAACAAGCTATATATTGTGTTGTGATTTCAGTTTTTTTTTTAAACAAATTTGGCCTCTGAAAATAAAGCATAACAAGACTCTGTATAAATTACTGCAGTTGAATTGTCTACTTGCCTCAATGTATTGTGATGCTTATGACTGACACATAGGCTCTATACTCCCAGGACTCTACAACAAAATTTAACTTTTAGACATTCAGAAACTATTGGAGACAGTTTATATTCTAGGTAGCTGAAGATCGAAGCTTCATCTTATTTTACAGATTCTTGCCAATCCAAGATCTCTGAATGTTTAGAGATTAGATACCGCTTATTTTTTTTTCTTTTAGAAAATTACTTTTATTCCTTTTTTAATGATCGATTCTAATAAATTGTGTTGTTTTGATTTCTTACAACTTTGAATCACCTTGAATATTTTATTGACATTGGTGGGATCTTCCTCTTTCCTCTCAAGATGTTTTGTTGTAAGTTGTTATCATCATCACTTCCTTAGACTATCTGATGTGAAGAATTTAATTTGATAACTAGTACAAAAGTTGGTCAATATCTCCTGGTTCTTCAGTGTTAGTGACCAATTTTTCTTTGCTTACAGTAATATTTTCAAAGTTCCAATGGTTATTGCTATTTCCTTTGTTTCTTTACAGAGAAGAAAATTCTTAGGCCATTAAGTCAATACTTTATCAAATTCACTAATTTTAGAAAAAAATGAATGTTCTAGAAGTATCCAGATGTTTATAAATACATGTGTGTGTATGTTCACTTTGTTTATTATTTTTTTATATTTTTAACTTTATTTTTTATTTTTTTTTAATTTACATTGAAATTAGTTAGTATACAGTGCACCAATGATTTCAGGAGTAGATTCCTTAGTGCCCTTACCCATTTAGCCCATCCTTCCTCCCAAAACCTTCTAATAACCCTCAGTTTGTTCTCCATATTTAGGAGTTTCTTCTGTTTTGTCCCCCTCCCTGTTTTTATATTATTTTTGTTTCCCTTCCCTTATGTTCATCTGTTTTGTCTCTTAAAGTCCTCATATGAGTGAAGTCATATGATTTTTGTCTTGCTCTGACTGACTAAATTCACTTAGCATAATACCCTCCAGTTCCATCCATGTAGTCGCAAATGGCAAGATATCATTCTTTTTGATTGCCGAGTAATACTCCATTGTATATACATACCACTTCTTCTTTATACATTCATCCATCAGTGGACATTTGGGCTCTTTCCATACTTTGGCTATTGTTGACAGTGCTGCTATAACCATTGGGGTGCATGTGTCCCTTTGAAATAGCACACCTGTATCCTGTGGATAAATGCCTACTAGTGTAATTGCTGGATCGTAGGGTAGTTATATTTTTAGTTTTTTGAGGAACCTCCAAACTGTTTTCCAGAGTGGCTGCACAGCTTGCATTCCTACAAACAATTCAAAAGAGATCCTCCTTCTCCACATCCTCGCCAACATCTGTTGTTGCCTGAGTTGTTAATGTTAGCCATTCTGACAGGTGTAAGGTGGTATCTCATTGTAGTTTTGATTTGTATTTCCCTGATTATGAGTGATGTTGAGCATTTTTTCATGTGTCGGTTGGCCATCTCAATGTCTTCTTTGGGGAAGTGTCTATTCATGTCTTTTGCCCATTCTTCATTGGATTATTTATTTTTGGGTGTTGAGTTTGATAAGTTCTTTGTAGATTTTGGATACTAACCCTTTATTTGATATGTCATTTGCAAATATCTTCTCCCATTCCATTGGTTGCCTTTTAGTTTTGCTGATTGTTTCCTTTGCTGTGCAGAAGCATTTTATTTTGATGAGGTCCCAGTAGTTCATTTTTGCTTTTGTTTCCCTTGCCTCCGGAGACGTGTTGAGTAAGTAGTTGCTGTGGCCAAGATCAAAGAGGTTTTTGCCTGTTTTCTCCTTGAAGATTTTGATGGCTTCCTGTCTTACATTGAGGTCTTTCATCCATTTTGAGTTTATTTTTGTGTATGGTGTAAGACAGTGGTCCAGGTTCATTCTTCTGGCTGTCCAGTTTTCCCAGCACCACTTGCTGAAGAGACTGTCTTTATTCCATTGGATATTCTTTCTGCTTTGTCAAAGATTAGTTGGCCATATGTTTGTGAGTCCATTTCTGGGTTCTGTATTCTGTTCCATTGATCTGAGTGTCTGTTCTTATGCCAGTACCATACTGTCTTGATGATTACAGCTTTGTAGTATAGCTTGAAGTTGGGGATTGTGATGTCTCCTGCTTTGGTTTTCTTTTTCAAGATTGCTTTGGCTATTCAGGGTCTTTTCTGGTGCCATATAAATTTTAGGATTATTTGTTCTATCTCTGTGAAGAATGCTTGGTGCTATTTTGATAGGGATTGCATTAAATCTGTAGATTTCTTTTGGAAGTATTGACATTTTAACAATATTTGTTCTTCCTATCCAGGAGCATGGAATCTTTTTCCATTTTTTTGTGTCTTCTTCAATTTCTTTCATAAACTTTCTATAGTTTTCAGTGTATAGATTTTTCACCTTTTTGGTTAGGTTTATTCCTAGGTATCTTATGGTTTTTGGTGCAACTGTATATGGGATCGATTCCTTGATTTCTCTTTATGTTGCTTCAGTGTTGTTGTATAGGAATACAACTGGTTTCTATATGTTGACTTTATATCCTGAAACTTTGATGAATTCATAAATCAATTCTAGCAATTTTTTGGTGGAATCTTTTGGGTTTTCCATATACAGTATCATGTCATCTGCGAAGAATGAAAGTTTGACCTCCTCCTGGCCGATTTGGGTGCCTTTTATTTCTTTTTGTTGTCTGATTGCTAGGCTAAGATTTCCAACACTATGTTGAATAACAGTGTCAAGATTAGACATCCCTGTCTTGTTCCTGATCTTAGAGAGAAAGCTCTCAGTTTTTCCCCATTGAGGATGATATTAGCATTGGGTCATTCATATATGGCTTTTATGATCTCGAGGTATGTTCCTTCTATCCCTACTTTCTTGAGGGTTTTTATCAAGAAAGATGCTGTATTTTGTCAAATGCTTTCTCTGCAACTATTGAGAGGATCATATGGTCTTGTCCTTTCTTTTATTGATGTGATTAATCACATTAATTGCTTTGTGAATATTGAACCAGCCCTGCATCCTGGGTATAAATCCCACTTGGTTGCGGTGAATAATCTTTTTAATGTCTTGTTGCATCCGGTTGGCTAATATCTTGTTGAGGATTTTTGCATCCATGTTCATCAGGGAAATTGGTCTATAGTTCTCCTTTTTAGTGGGGTCTCTGGTTTGGAATCAAGGTAATGTGGCTTCATAGAAAGAGTTTGGAAGTTTTCCTTCCATTTCTATTTTTTGGAACAGCTTCAAGAGAATAGGTGTTAACTCTTCCTTAAATGTTTGGTAGAATTCCTCTGGAAAGCCATCTGGCCCTGGACTCTTGTTTTTTGGCAGATTTTTGATTACTGGTCTGATTTCCTTACTGGTTATAGGTCTGTTCAAATTTTCTAATTCTTCCTGTTTCAGTGTTGGTAGTATATATGTTTCTAGGAATTTGTCCGTTTGTTCCAGATTGCCCATTTTGTTGGCATATAATTGCTCATAATATTATCTTATTATTGTTTTTATTTCTGCTGTGTCGGTTGTGATCTCTCCTCTTTCATTCTTGATTGTATTTATTTGGGTCCTTTCCTTTTTCTTTTTGATCAAACTGGCTAGTGGTTTATCAATTTTGTTAATTCTTTCAAAGAACCAGCTTCTGGTTTCAGTGACCTGTTCTACTGTCTTTTTGGGTTTCAATAGCATTAATTTCTGCTCTAATCTTTATTATTTCCTGTCTTCGGCTGGTTTTGAGTTTTGTTTGCTGTTCTTTTCCAGCTCCTTACAGTGTAAGGTTAGGTTGTATATCTGAGATATTTATTCCTTCTTTAGGAAAGCCTGGATTGCTATACACTTTCCTCTTATGACCACCTTTACTGCATCCCAGAGGTTTTGGGTTGTGGTGTTATCATTTTCATTGAATTCCATATACTCTTTAATTTCCTTTTTAACTTCTTGGTTAGTCCATTCATTCTTTAGTAGGATGTTCTTCAGTCTCCAAGTATTTGTTACCGTTCCAAATTTTCTCTTGTGGTTGATTTTGAGTTTCATATTGTTGTGGTCTGAAAATATGCACGGTATGATCTCGATCTTTTTGTACTTACTCAGGGCTGATTTTTGTCCTAGTATATGGTCTATTCTGGAGAATGTTCCATTTGCACTGGAGAAGAATGTATATTCTGCTGCTTTAGGATGAAACGTTCTGAATATATCTGTTAAGTCCATCTGGTGCAGTGTGTCATTCAAAGCCATTGTTTCCTTGTTTATTTTTTTATTAGATGATCTGTCCATTGCTGTGAGTGGGGTGCTGAAGTCTCCTACTATTATGGTATTACTATCGATGAGTTTATTTATGTTTGTGATTAATTGATTCATATATTTGGGTGCTGCCACATTTGGTGCATAAATGTTTACAATTGTTATGTTTTCTTGGTGGATAGACACCTTGATTATGATATAATGCCCTTCTGCATCTCTTGATACAGCCTTTATTTTAAAGTCTAGATCTTCTGATATAAGTATGGTTATTCCAGCTTTCTTTTGTTGACTATTAGCATGATAGATGGTTCTCCATCCCCTTACTTTCAATCTGAAGGTGTCTTCAGGTCTAAAGTGGGTTTCTTGCAAACAGCATATAGATGGATCTTGTTTTCTTATCCATTCTGTTACCATATTGATGTTTAGGGTGAGTACTGAAAGATGTGAATTTATTGCCATTAGATGCTTGTAGAATTGGAATTTCTGGTGGTGTTCTCTGGTCCTTTCCATTCTTGGTTGCTTTTGGTCTTTTTTTTCATCTTTTATCCCCTCAGAGAGTCCCCCTTAAAATTTCTTCCAGGGCTGGTTTAGTGGTCACAAACTCCTTTAATTTTTGTTTGTCTGGGAAACTTTTTATCTCCCCTTCTTTTTTGAATGACAGCCTTGATGGATAAAGAATTGTTGGCTGCATATTTTTCTGATTCAGCACATTAAATATATCCTACCACTACTTTCTGGCCTGCCAAGTTTCTGTGGATAGGTCTGCTGCAAACCTGATCTATCTTCCCTTGTAGGTTAGGGACTTTTTTTCCCTTGCTGCTTTCATGATTCTCTCCTTGCCTCGGTATTTTGTGGATTTGACTATGATATGCCTTGTTGATGGTCAGTTTTTGTTGAATCTAATAGGGGTCCTCTGTGCTTCCTGGATTTTGATGTCTGTGTATTTTCCCAGGTTAGGAAAGTTTTCTGCTATGATTTGCTCACATAACCCTTCTACCCCTATTTCTCTCTCTTCCTCTTCTGGGACCCCTACGATTCTGATGTTGTTCCTTTTAATGAGTCACTGTTCTCTAATTCTTAAATCGTGCTCTTTTGCCTTCATCTCCCTCTTTTTTCTGCTTCATTATTCTCTATAAGTTTGCCCTCTATATCACTGATTCTCTGTTCTGCCTCATCCATCCTTGCCTCCGCGGCATCCATCTGTGATTGCAGCTCAATTATAGCATTTTTTATTTCATTCTGAGTAGTTTTTACTTCTTTTATCTCCGCAGAAAGGGATTCTAATCTATTTTCAACTCCAGCTAGTATTATTATCGTGATTGTAAATTCTGGTTCAGACATCTTGCTTGTATCTGTGTTGGTTAAATCCCTGGCTGTTGTTTCTTCGTGCTCTTTCTTTTGGGGTGAATTCCTTCATTTTGTCATTTTGAAGGGAGAAAAGAAATGAGGTAGAAAAATTAAAATAAAAAAACTAAAGTAAAAAATTAAAATTAAAAAATTAAGCACACACACACACACACAAAATTGAATAAATGATTCTAGATCCTAGGCGTGTTTTGGTCTGGGTGTGAAAGTGGTTTGACATATTACAGAAAAAAAGGGGGAAAGAAAAAAGAAAGGAAATTGAGAATTTGAAAAAATGAATACACTGAAGTAGACTAAAATGAGATGATGGGAGTAAAATAGAATTTGAACAAATTTGCCCAAAAGTAAATATAGTAGAAAAAATTAAATAAAGTATTTTTAATAAAAATGAAAATTTTCTCTTTCTGTAATCAAGAAAAAGAAAAGAAATGAAAAAGAGACAAAAGAAAAAAAAAGAAAAGCATTTGAAAATTTGAAAAAGTGAATACACTGTAGTAGACTAAAATAAAATGATGGAAGTAAAATAGAATTTGAAATAATTTACGTAAAAGCAAAAAATATAGAAAAAAATTAAAGAAAGATACTTTTAATTGAAATTGAAAGTAAAATGAAGTTTTTCTCTTTCTGAATTCAAGAAAAAGAAAAGAAAAGAAAAGAGAAAAAAGAAAAAAGGAAATTGTTTGAAAATTTGAAAAATTGAGTACACTGAAGTAGGCTAAAATAAAATGATGGAAGTAAAATAAAAATTGGAAAAAATGTCCACCAAAATAAAAAATATAGTTAAAAAATTAAAGAAAAATATTTTTAATAAAAATTGCAAATAAAATGAATTTTTTCTCTTTCTGTATTCAAGAAAAAGAAAAAAGTGAAAAAGAAAAAGAAAAAAATTAATAGATGGACCTGCTAACAGATTGAAATAGGACTAAAATTACTTCATTTTCCCCTAGAAATCAGACTGCGAAGCGCTTTACAGTCCATAAACTAAGCAGACTTAGTGTGAGACTTGTGTTCTTGAAGAGCGAGGTTGACCCGGTTGGGCGGGGCTCAGTGTAATGGCTCTGTTCTCCACTAGATGGCGCTGCTAGCCTACTGGCGTAGAGTGTTCCGGCACTCGAAGGTGCATATGTGCATGCGCCGGAGCACTGGAAATGGTGTCACCCAGCTACCTCGGAGGAACTCTGTTCTCTCCGATCAACAATCGTGCACCCGTCCTCTGTCTTCAGCTTTCGTCCACTCCCCACGTTTTCACTGTCCGTGACCAAGCCCCAGGTGGTACCTCTATCCCGGCTTTTCTCAGATGTGGCTCTTTTCTCCGGGCCCTTACTTCTGAACGACCGCTGCTTTCACCCGTTCCGCCCCTCTGTGGGAGTGTCTCACTGAGCAATGGCGGAATGAACCATGGCCGAATGTCAGCTGCACCCAGGAACGCTTGCTGGACCCTGCTGCTGCCGGTGCACGGAGACTGAAGCCAGATGCCAGCCCGCCCCAGAAACAGTACGCGAGACAACGTAGCAGCAGCGTTTCAGGGATTATGGAAAATCACAACACACATCTGGCACCGGGCTTCACCCTTAACATCTTTATTCCAGCACCGGCGAATGTGGCCATTCTCTGGGGTCTGCTTGGACCAGGTGGCTTCAACAGTCTCTACCAAATGTCCTTCCAGCAGTGGAACCGCTTTTCCCCGTGTGGCCCAAGAAACTCCCGGACTCCACCCTTCTCCTGGGGTTTCGCCCTTCCCACCAGAGCACCGCCAGGTATGGAGCTGCAGCTATCGCAGGTATCACCAGCTATCGAGTTGCAGACTTTGTGCTCCCCTTGTTTACAGTCTTAATGGAATTTAAACCCTCTCCTTTCTCCTTTCTCCTTTCTCCTTTCTCCTTTCTCCTTTCCCCTCTCTCCTTTCTCCTTTGTCCCTTTAGTTTAGTCCCTGCTGCTGTTTCCAATTTTCCACTTTCTCTCCAGCTGCTATTGGGAGGGGTGCTTTTCTAGTATTCTCCCCCCCTACCGTCTCCATCCTCTCTCCGCCCGCAAAAGTGCCTCCCTTCCCACGGCTTCTCGCTCCCCAAGTTCAGCTCTCCGCGCCACGTACCTGCTGAATTCTGTGGTTCAGGCTGTTCAGATTGTTGTGTTAATCCTCCAATCAGTTTTCTAGGCGTGCAGGATGGTTTAGTGTGGTCTGGCTGTATTTCATGGACACGAGACACACGAAAATCTTCCATGCTGTTCCACCATCTTGGCTCCTCCCCTGTTCACTTTGTTTATAAATCACTTACATGTTGGGTACCAGTAGAGAGATATCTTGCAATGAGATTGTTATACACTTCACCATCCTATGTTAGATTTTACTGAAAATTACTGAGAGACTTACTAAATATTCTTCATACTCTGCTATGCCTAATTTTATCATGATATTGAAAGTATTTTCTTCATAGAAATATTAAATCGTTCTGATATTCTTCTTTCTCCATCATATTTCAAATTAAAGCACTTTATTAATAAATTTCTTAACATACCCAGGCTTCTACAATTTTGTAAAAATGCTTAGTCCTCTTCAAATAACTCATGTTGTTCTCATAAATAATAATATAAAAAAGCCTATTTCTGTTTCTAGATACCACATAGATATCTGTTCTCCATACACATCTTCTTTTCTCCATCATCATTAAAATCTTAAAGTTGAAGAAGAAATTAATACATTAGCCATGCCTCTAAATCTTTGTATCTCTTGGCTTTATCCTTTACTTCAGTCTTTCAGTATTTTTTTTAAGTAACAATTACATGGTAGGTACTAATCTAGCTTTTGTGGATATAAGAATAGGTAAATGTACTCACTACTTTGAAATAATTTAGTGAAGGAAATATATCTATACAGAAACTGAAATTACTTAGAGGTTAAGTAAATATTTTTTATTCTCAGGCATGACTATTGTTTTCATGATATATGGAAGTCTTTTCTTCATATAGAAAGGAAGTGAGACATTGTGTTATGCAGCATTTTTTAAGAGAAGCAAGATGAGGGAATGACTATTCTGCCAGAGAAGTTGAGGAGGTAAAATCTGAGATGAGCCATCTTTGCTGGATAAACATGCAAATGGTGGAAAAGAAGGAAGAAGTAGCTATCTAACAGAGGGAACGAATATGTCAAAAGACATGAGAAATCATGGCTTACTTGGGGAACCAATGTGTACCATAAATTTTGTCTGAAATGTAGAATTTAAATATGAGACAGTAAGGAGATGATCTTGGGAATAATGATGGAGGTCATGGTATGAAAAGCTTTGCATACTACACTGAAATTTGACTACATGGTTAATAAAAGTATTAAAATACTTTAAGCAAGAATGTGACATGAAGAGATTTGCATTTCAGAAGAATGATTTTTATGGTATATGGAGAATGAATTAGGTGGCTTAAAACCGGAAAAAGAGTAATCTACATAAAAGTTATAGATGAAGTCATGGTTGAGAAGATGGCTAGAAACAAAGCTCAAGGGAAAAAAGATATTTTTAATAAAAGAAAAGATAATAATTTCAAAAATAGAGTGATCAGCATGATCAAACATCACAGAAAGGACAGATAAGACAAACTAAGGATTGAAAATATGATATATAAAATAGAATAATAATACCAAAAGAAGAGTAGGAGTAGAAGCCAGAGTGGAGGAGCTTTGAAATCTAAATGGAAAGAGGTCTACAGGTTTGTAGACTAATCTTTAAAGAGTGAATGAATGAATGAGTGAATGAATGAATGAGTGAATGAATGAATGAGTGAATGATTCATTCTAATGATCTTTATTCCTGTGAATATTTAACTTACCAATTTAGTGAATATCCATGATAGGAGATTTAGACATTTGGAATATAATATGAACAACCAAAGCCCCAACCGTGAGGCCCTAAAGAGCTTTAAGAGTACGATGAGTAAAAAGCTCTTCAGTGTCTCTCTATTGCAGTTCGTCAGGCAAAAACAATAGTTAGTTGGGCTAATGAATCTTCCTAAAAAAGAAACTAACACGGAGTAACTTAGGTCCTAAGTGATGCAGTCCATTATCTCTCAGCAATGTGTGGCAATTACATTTTTATGCACTAACAGTGGAAGAGGCATGTATCTGCAGTTAAACTTTTATGCATCACTATTTACAGAAGTAGAATAAATATCCATCAATGACATCATGTATACAAGAGCATTCATCAAGGGTTAGAAGAAGGAAAGGAATATCTGTGATTAATTGTTTATTCTTCAATTCATCAAGTGGTGAAATAAATATGCTTCAGTTTAATGGCTGACACATTCAGAGTAAGGAGTGGGATAGTTGTTGGTTCAAATTGTGTATGTTACTAATTTCAAGAGCAAAATAAAAATCCATCAATGACATACCAAGTAATTGGAAATGCTTTGGAGGATTTGTTCAGAGATTTTATTTGCCCAAATTGCTTTCTCAGAACTTGTCACATCAAAAAAAAAAAAAAAAAAATCTGCCCTGATTTGTTGATACATCAAGTTCTGTAGAGAACTAGTTATGGTTCAAAGATTTGCACAATTGTTTATATGACATATGACAACAAACCTAATACAGACCAAATGCTATCATGTTATTGATAAGTAATTTTACAAAAAACTCTAGCATCAGCAAATGTAGGTATTATATGTTAGATGGATCTCATTAATTAGATACCAAAGTATGGTTTGAATTTTTATAGGGGGTCTTTCCACTTTACCTATACAGTATGATTGGGCAATGTTTTATAGGCTTTTTGCTCTCTAAATTTCATTGTGATTTGTCACATATGACACATTGAAAGGTATACAGCTTCTCAAATATGTTCAATGGTACAAAGCTTTATACTATTTGCACTTCATTCCTGGAACACAGGCCATTTTACCAACAATCTTACATAAAACCTTTACCACGCTTTACATGATGAATAGGGCATAAAATGGATATCTAGAAATTCAAATTGCTAAGGACTGAAACTGGACCAGAACATAAATATCAATCGATTGCCTAGTCTGCAATAACTGAACAATGTTAAATAAAGATGAGATTATTTATCATTACCATAGAGTGATATTGGACTAAGAGTAAGATGAATTGCTGTCCCAGTCCCCATATTACATCTTTTTAAAAATTTGGATAATAGGGGCTCTTGGGTGGCTTAGTCTGTTGAGCCTCTGACGCTTGATTTTCGACTCAGGTCACGATCCCAAAGTCATGGGATAGATACCCGAGTAGGCTCTGTGCTGAGCATGGATCCTACTTGGGATTCTCTCTCTCCTCTTCTCTCTCTCTCTCCCTCCCTGCCTCCCTCCCTCTTTCTCTCTCTCTCTCTCTCTCTCTCTCTCTGTCCATCTCCCCTGCTCATGATCTTTCTCTCTCTCTCTCTCTCAAAAAAAAAATTGGATAAGAGAAAAAAGTATTTAAATATCCATTTGGATTGAGGAAGAATATAAACATTGCATCATTGTGTCTCTCATAAAAATAGGAAGCAAATTATCAAATCTATGACTTGCTCTTCCCTTTGGTGATTCAACTGTGGAAATGTTAATTATTTTTTTGTTCACAATCTCTTAACAAGAACCATAAGAACCAAAAGACTAACTCTTTTGAGTGAATCTTTTTTATCCTATTTGCAGGAATTGGGAAGGAAGAAGTTTTGTTTCATGAAATAAAGTATTTCCCTCTTATTCTTTACAGAATCATTCAAGTCAAAGCCATTAATGATTAATTTTTTAAAATGTCAGGGGCGCCTGGGTGGCTCAGTGGGTTGAGCGGCCGACTTCGGCTCAGGTCATGATTTCGCGGTCCATGAGTTCGAGCCCCGCATCAGGCTCTATGCTGACAGCTCAGAGCCTGGAGCCTGTTTCAGATTCTGTGTTTCCCTCTCTCTGACCCTCCCCCATTCACGCTCTGTCTCTCTCTGTCTCAAAAATAAATAAACGTTAAAAAAAAAATTAATGTCAAAGTGAAGTTAAAATCTCTGCTTCCTTGTTCCTCACGTCCTCAGAAATCCATCAAGATTCCAGCTTTATAGCCATATAATTAGGAGCATAATATCCAGATCCTACTTGAGAGGTAATTAATAAATAAATACATAAATAAATAAATAAATAAAATAAAATAAACAATTTAAGAAGTACTATAGAAAAGAAGTAAAGACACTATAATCACTGTTTCTCAACCTTCTCACAGCAGGTTTAAAAAGAAAATATTTGCATGGTACACTGGATAAAGTGAGAAAATGCTCCCAGCCCACAGCAATCAGTCCAGCTTCAAAATCTAGGGATAAATCCTCTCATTGGCCTCTGTGGGGGTTATCTGCACTTTGAGCAGGAGGAACGTAGAACATTTGATTTGAAGCCTCACCAAGATTTGATTCAATAGGGGAAAAAAAAAAGAGTTCCCCAAAGTGAAATCAGGGTGCTTCTGTAATTAACAAAAAAACGCATGGGTGGCAAACAAGGGATGATGTTAGATGTTAAGCACATGCATATTATTTCCATTGTAGAAATGAAAAGCACATACAGGCCTGTGTATATGTAGGTGTGTCTTGTCCATATTCATAGTCTCATTAAGTAATTAGAAGGCAGAAAGTTAGGGACTTTTTTTCACCAAATCTATGTATTTAAAAAATGACTATATTCTTTCAAAAATGAGCAAATTTAATCTGAATACAGAGTAGATATAAATAAAGGTATAGCTATACAAATGCCTACACTCATTGGAATGATGATTATTTTCCCTGCTTCCGTGAAATCTGTATGTTCAACAGGGAGTAGAAGGTTCATTAATTTTATAGACATGCTCTTTAAAGAAAGAAGCAGAGGGTGAATTCAGTAATTGCTAAATTGTGCCAAAAGAAAAGAACAGTAGCAGTTAAGTGGCTAGTTGGATTTTATTTATATGTTTGGAAATTAATATAATAGTTCTAACGTGTGTTTTCCCTTGTATAACATCTCTTTTATATAAAAAATAACTAATTCCTTCAGAAAATAATACGAAATTTCTGCTTATATTCACGGTCACTACTATTCAAATTGCTGTTAAATGTCAAATAATTTTGATTAAACTAGCTCTTTAGTAAGCAGTTAAATAAGATGGTATTATCCCTATTTAAACATCACTGCATTCTTACTTCAAACTTTGTTGTAAGAAAAGGGGGGCGGTGTTGAGAAAAACAGCAATGATCAAAGAGACTTAGCGATATGCATAAAAATGTTGTTCCAGCAGGCATACTCTTAATTTTTTCTTTTAACTGAGGAAATATATAGCTGGGCTTTCCTAAAATCTTGGACCTCTTTCAACAGGCAAAGGGGACATGAGTTTGTTTTTGTTGTTGTTGTTTTTCTTTTTTAATACCCATGTTGAAAACTCTGCACAAGTTCATTATTCATCTATTTCCAAAGGCAGACACATTTTCATGTTGAACACACGTATATAAAAGCTTATATTTTAACATGAAGTAGCCAAAATATTTTGTCCTTATGGTACAGAATTGAAAGAGAAAATCAAGATCCAGTTTCCACTATTCTATGAAGCCATCTTAACTGATAGACCCAGTTTTATAAAACTGCTCAGATATCAAATTTATGAGACTCCAGCATGGGTGCATGTAAGCCCCATGCTTACACACCAGAAAGAACAGAGATGTCAAATGATAATTAGTAATTACACAAATGAAAAGTATTTGGGTGCATAAGCATTTTAGATAGATACTATTATCTATTTTGACATATAGATTGAGTAGATCAATAAACATTTGAATTAGATATAAAGTGAATAAAAAGGTGACCTTAGATAGATACGCAGTTGTATTTTTTTATCCATTACTCAGGGAGGGTCTTGGGATAGAGATCTCTATTATGATCCCCCAATAATGCCTCACATAAAGGTTATCAGAATGAACCTGAGTGGAGATTGGATTTTGTTCTACACAAGTATCTCTTCACAGGCGAGGACATAAAACAGGACTTAGTATCACTTAACAAGAATATATATATATATATATATATATATACACACACACACACACACACACACACACACATATATATACACACACACACTATAGATAATATTGTATTTATCTTCTATCTATCTATCTATCTATCTATCTATCATCTATCTATCCATCCCCATAGTTAAATGTAAGATTAATCCCAGATTGATTAGGATAGTTTTCACAACTATGGATAGCAGCAGCAGGAGGCAGATGTTAGACTACCCACATGGCTCTAATTTTAAGAAAACATATCAGATTTCTTTTATTCTTTCCTTTTTTTAAAGGAAAGGTATTTAAAAATCCCACATTTAATCTCTTCTCCCACACAGGTTATATTACAGCTCAGACATGACACATATTTCTGTTCAGATGCTACTAATATTGTGTTATTTAAATAGATTTGCTGACACATATTCCTTTTTTGGAGCAGAACTCGTTTCTAATCTTAATGCTAGTGTTTTAAAAATTGTATTTTTTCTACTTAAAACATTCATTGCTTGCTCAAGTCTTTGAGTACATCTAATTTTATTGCACTATCAAAGAAAATGTTTTTACTATAGCAAAAGTCAACAGTCACCATACATTTGAGAGAAGCAGGGCATAAAGTCTAATCCTGATTTTATTGATGGTTTGAGAAATAAAATGAACTCTTCTTGAAAAATAATATGAATTCTCTGTGACTTCGAAACTTCATTTCTTAGCTAAAATTAAATTTCTTCTTGGATAAAATAAGCAATATAGACTTGTATGTATGTGCGATATGGTTGGGGCAATAATATTCACTGAGCACTTAATAAATCTCCCCTGCTCCATGAGTTAGGTCTTGGAGTCTCTCACAGAAGAACTTGGAATAATTGCCATTTAGAACCTAAATTGAACATGACTTTAACCATAGTTCAAAACACTGAGAGGATTGAAATACTTAGAAAGAGCTTACAGTTGGGAAAACTCATTTCCCCACAACATATTTAATTTTTTTTTTCACTTTTCGCTGTCACAGACAGTCTACTTATTCATCACTCTCAACATTTAATCTTACAGGATGTCATTCCCTTTAGCACCTTTCTGAAACATGTTTTGTTGTTGTTTATTTTAAATTCCACTTAGAAAAACTTTTTTGTAGGACATTTGATATTATTTATATATTGTCAGGCCAATGTGCTGCATCCTCTTTCAGTCACCTGATCTCACTGACAGTCTTCACAACTTCCATTCCTCCTCTGCTCTGTGTTCTATTCTTTTGCCACCTCAGTTGTCCTGGAAATTCTTTCTTATCTACTCTTATCTACTTTCTTATCTTTCTTATCTACTGTATTCTAACACTTTCTTATCTACCATGTTTCATATACTTACACAACCATATAACCCTTGGAAACTGGGTTTTCTTTCTCAATAATTCCATCAAGATTTATTAGTCTGTTCTTGTATAACCTTTCAGGACTTTCTTTAACTTACACCTTTTGATGTGATAAATGATGGAGTTACTGTAAAAATACAATCTCTGTCTTTAAAAAGAAAGGTATATTTTAACGGTGAGTGACACACAAACAAAATATTAATCTCAAAATTTAATTGTGATCTTTTATGTAAGGTCCTTTAGATCTAAGTGAGATAATAGTTCATTTTCATCAATAAAATGTTTATTGAACATTTACAATTAGTCAAGTACTAGAATAAATAACCACAAAATACTGAAGAGCTACCATGATTTGAGAATTCATGCTTTAATATGGAGATCAACATGTTTAAAAAATGTATGCTTATTTTGAGAGAAGATGGCAGCATAGGAGGACGCTGGGCTCACCGCGTCCTACTGATCACTTAGATGCCACCTACACCTGCCTAAATAACCCAGAAAACCGCCAGAAGACTCGCAGAATGGAGTCTCCAGAGCCAAGCACAGACAAGAGGCCCATGGAAGAGGGTAGGAAGGGGGGAGAGGCGGTGTGGGCTACACGGACTGGCGGGAGGGAGCCAGGGCAGAGGGGCAGCCCGCCGGCAAAGCAGAGCCCCCAAGTCTGGCTTGCAAAAGCAGAGGGGCCAGAGGGAGTGTGTTCCTACAGCAAGCGGGACTTAGCATCTGGGAGGTCATAAGTTAACAGCTCTGCTCAGAAAGCGGGAAGGCTGGAGGACAACAGGAGGGAGAGTTGTTGAGCCCCTGACGACAGAGCGCAGCTTGGCGGAGAACAAAGGTGCTCACCAGCGCCATCTCCCTCGCCCATCGCCCAGCCAAAATCCCAAAGGGAACCAGTTCCTGCCAGGGAACTTGCTTGTACCTCGCAAACACCCAAAGCTGTGCTTCTGTGGATCCATCCCTCTGGCAGGTCTGACTCCCTCCCCATGCTGCAGGGCCCCTCCCTAAGAAGATCTCTGAAGGAAAAGCAAGGTGAGCCTGCCCCTCCCGCCCCCCTGCACCTTGCTGATCCACCCCAGCTAACAGGCCAGATCCCCAGCACCACAAGCCTGGAAGTGTGCAAGTAGCCCAGATGGGCCACGCCACCCCACAGTGTATCCCGCCCCTACGAGAGGGGAAGAGAATGCACACACCAGTCTGGCTGTGGCCCCAGCTGTGGGCTGGGGGCAGGCACCAGGTCTGACTGCAGCCCCGCCCACCAACGCAAGTTATTCAAGACAGC
This sequence comes from Prionailurus viverrinus, assembly GCF_022837055.1. Classification (NCBI taxonomy): domain Eukaryota; kingdom Metazoa; phylum Chordata; class Mammalia; order Carnivora; family Felidae; genus Prionailurus; species Prionailurus viverrinus. The sequence continues at coordinate 94,814,889 of NC_062567.1, read as the reverse complement.
ACAGGGGAAGTGCCCCACAGTCCCGCACCACTCCAGGGACTATCCAAAATGACCAACAGAAGAATTCCCCTCAGAAAAATGTCCAAGAAATAACGACAGCTAATGAACTGATCAAAAACGATTTAAACAATATAACAGAAAGTGAATTTAGAAAAATAGTCATAAAATTAATCGCTGGGCTTGAAAACAGTATAGAGGACAGCAGAGAATCTCTTGCTACAGAGATCACGGGACTAAGGAACAGCCAGGAGGAGCTAAAAAATGCTATTAATGAGCTGCAAAATAAAATGGAGGTGACCATGGCTTGGATTGAAGAGGCAGAGGAGAGAATAGGTGAACTAAATAAGATAAAATTATGGAAAAGGAAGAAGCTGAGAAAAAGAGAGATTAAAAAATCCAGGAGTATGAGGGGAAAATTAAAGAACTAAGTGATGCACTAAAGAGAAATAATCTATGCATAATTGGTATCCCAGAGGAGGAAGAGAGAGGGAAAGGTGCTGAAGGTGTACTTGAAATAATAGCTGAGAACTTCCCTGATCTGGGGAAGGAAAAAGGCATTGAAATCCAAGAGGCACAGAGAACTCCCTTCAGACAGAACTTGAATCGATCTTCTGCATGACATAACATAGTGAAACTGGCAAAATACAAGGATAAAGAGAAAATTCTGGAAGCAGCTAGGGATAAACGTGTTCTAACATATAAAGGGAGACCTATAAGACTCATGACCGATCTCTCTACTGAAACTTGGCAGGGCAGAAAGGAATGGCAGGAGATCTTCGATGTGATGAACAGAAAAAATATGCAGCTGAGAATCCTTTATCCAGCAAGTCTGTCATTTAGAATAGAAGGAGAGATAAAGGTCTTCCCAAACAAACAAAAACTGAAGGAATTTGTCACCACTAAACCAGCCCTACAGGAGATCCTAAGGGGGATCCTATGAGACAAACTACCAGAGACATCACCACAAGCATGAAACCTATGGACATCACAATGACTCTAAACCCATATCTTTCTATAATAACACTGAATGTAAATGGACTAAATGTGCCAACCAAAAGACATAGGGTATCAGAATGATAAAAAAACAAGATCCATCTATTTGCTGTCTACAAGATACTCATTTTAGACCTGAGGACACCTTCAGATTGAGAGTGAAGGGATGGAGAACTATTTATCATGCCAATGGAAGTCAAAAGGAAGCTGGAGTAGCTATACTTATATCAGACAAACTAGACTTTAAATAAAGGCTGTAACAAGAGATGAAGAAGGGCATTATATAATAATCACAGGGTCTATCCATCAGGAAGAGCTAACAATTATAAATGTCTATGCACCGAATACAGGAGCCCCCAGATATATAAAACAATTACTCACAAACATAAGCAACCTTATTGATAAGAATGTGGTAGCTGGGGAATTTAACACTCCACTTACAACCATGGATAGATCATCTAGACACATGGTCAATAAAGAAACAGGGCCCTGAATGAGACATTGGATCAGATGGACTTGACAGATATATTTAGAACTCTGCATCCCAAAGCAACAGAATATACTTTCTTCTCGAGTGCACATGGAACATTCTCCAAGATAGATCATATACTGGGTCACAAAACAGCCCTTCATAAATATACAAGAATTGAAATTATACCCTGCATACTTTCAGACCACAATGCTATGAAGCTTGAAATCAACCACAGGAAAACGTCTGGAAAACCTGCAAAAGCATGGAGGTTAAAGAACACAATACTAACGAATGAGTGGGTCAACCAGGCAATTAGAGAAGAAATTTAAAAATATACGGAAACAAATGAAAATGAAAATACAACAATCCAAACGCTTTGGGACGCAGCGAAGGCAGTCCTGAGAGGAAAATACATTGCAATCCAGGCCTATCTCAAGAAACAAGAAAAATCCCCAATACAAAGTCTAACAGCACACCTAAAGGAAATAGAAGCAGAACAGCAAAGACAGCCTAAACCCAGCAGAAAAAGAGAAATAACAAAGATCAAGCAGAAATAAACAATATAGAATCTAAAAAAACTGTAGAGCAGATCAACGAAACCAAGAGTTGGTTTTTTGAAAAAAATAAACAAAATTGATAAACCTCTAGCCAGGCTTCTCAAAAAGAAAAGGGAGATGACCCAAATAGATAAAATCATGAATGAAAATGGAATTATTACAACCAATCCCTCAGAGATACAAACAATTATCAGGGAATACTATGAAAAATTATATGCCAACAAACTGGAAAATCTGGAAGAAATGGACAAATTCCTAAACACCCACACGCTTCCAAAACTCATTCAGGAGGAAATAGAAAGCTTGAACAGACCCATAACCAGTGAAGAAATTGAATCGGTTATCAAAAATCTCCCAACAAATAAGAGTCCGGGACAAGATGGCTTCCCAGGGGAGTTCTACCAGACGTTTAAAGCAGAGATAATACCTATCCTTCTCAAGCTATTCCAAAAAATAGAAAGGGAAGGAAAACTTCCAGACTCATTCTATGAAGCCAGTATTACTTTGATTCCTAAACCGGACAGAGACCCAGTAAAAAAAGAGAATAACAGGCCAATATCCTTGATGAATATGGATGCAAAAATTCTCCATAAGATAGTAGCAAATCGAATTCAACAGCATATAAAAAGAATTATTCACCATGATCAAGTGGGATTCATTCCTGGGATGCAGGGCTGGTTCAACATTCGCAAATCAATCAACGTGATACATCACATTAATAAAAGAAAAGATAAGAACCATATGATCCTGTCAATCGATGCAGAAAAGGCATTTGACAAAATTCATCATCCTTTCTTAATAAATACCCTCGAGAAAGTCAGGATAGAAGGAACATAGTTAAAGATCATAAAAGCCATTTATGAAAAGCCCACAGCTAACATCATCCTCAATGGGGAAATACTGAGAGCTTTTTCCCTGAGATCAGGAACATGACAGGGATGTCCACTCTCACCTCTGTTGTTTAACATAGTGTTGGAAGTTCTAGCATCAGCAATCAGACAACAAAAGGAAATCAAAGGCATCAAAATTGGCAAAGATGAAGTTAAGCTTTCACTTTTTGCAGATGACATGATATTATTCATGGAAAATCCGATTGACTCCACCAAAAGTCTGCTAGAACTGATACATGAATTCAGCAAAGTTGCAGGATACAAAATCAATGTACAGAAATCAGTTGCATTCTTATACACTAACAATGAAGCAACAGAAAGACAAATAAAGAAACTGATCCCATTCACAATTGCACCAAGAAGCATAAAATACCTAGGAATAAATCTAACCAAAGATGTAAAAGATCTGTATGCTGAAAAGTATAGAAAGGTTATGAAGGAAATTGAAGAAGATAATAAAGAAATGGAAAAACATTCCGTGCTCATGGATTGGAAGAATAGATATTGTCAAAATGTCAATACTACCCAAAGCTATCTACACATTCAATGCAATCCCAATCAAAATTGCACCAGCATTCTTCTCGAAACTAGAACAAGCAATCCTAAAATTCATATGGAACCACAAAAGGCCCTGAATAGCTAAAGTAATTTTGAAGAAGAAGACCAAAGCAGGAGGCATCACAATCCCAGACTTTAGCCTCTACTACAGAGCTGTAATCATCAAGACAGCATGGTATTGGCACAAAAACAGACACATAGACCAATGGAATAGAATAGAAACCCCAGAACTAGACCCACAAACGTAGCCAACTAATCTTTGACAAAGCAGAAAAGAACATCCAATGGAAAAAAGACAGCCTCTTTAACAAATGGTGCTGGGAGAACTGGACAGCAACATGCAGAAGATTGAAACGAGACCACTTTCTCACACCGTTCACAAAAATAAACTCAAAATGGATAAAGGACCTGAATGTGAGACAGGAAACCATCAAAACCCTAGAGGAGAAAGCAGGAAAAGACCTCTCTGACCTCAGCCGTTGCAATTTCTTATTTGACACATCCCCAAAGGCAAGGGAATTACAAGCAAAAATGAATTACTGGGACCTTATGAAGATAAAAAGCTTCTGCACAGCAAAGGAAACAACCAACAAAACTAAAAGGCAACCAACGGAATGGGAAAAGATATTTGCAAATGACATATCGGATAAAGGGCTAGTATCCAAAATCTATAAAGAGCTCACCAAACTCCACACCCGAAAAACAAATAACCCAGTGAAGAAATGGGCAGAAAACATGAAAAGACACTTCTCTAAAGAAGACATCCGGATGGCCAACAGGCACATGAAAAGATGCTCAACATCGCTCCTCATCAGGGAAATACAAATCAAAACCACACTCAGATATCACCTCCTGCCAGTCAGAGTGGCCAAAATGAACAAATCAGGAGACTATAGATGCTGGAGAGGATGTGGAGAAACGGGAACCCTCTTGCACTGTTGGTGGGAATGCAAACTGGTGCAGCCACTCTGGAAAACAGTGTGGAGGTTCCTCAGAAAATTAAAAATAGACCTACCCTATGACCCAGCAATAGCACTGCTAGGAATTTATCCAAGGGATACAGGAGTGCTGATGCATAGGGGCACTTGTACCCCAATGTTTATAGCAGCACTCTCAACAATAGCCAAATTATGGAAAGAGCCTAAATGTCCATCAACTGATGAATGGATAAAGAAATTGTGGTTTATATACACAATGGAGTACTACATGGCAATGAGAAAGAATGAACTATGGCCCTTTGTAGCAACGTGGATGGAACTGGAGAGTGTTATGCTAAGTGAAATCAGCCATACAGAGAAAGACAGATACCATATGTTTTCACTCTTATGTGGATCCTGAGAAACTTGACAGAAACCCATGGGGAGGGGAAGGGGAAAAAAAAGTGGTTAGAGTGGGAGAGAGCCAAAGCATAAGAGACTCTTAAAAACTTAGAACAAACTGAGGGTTGATGGGAGGTGGGAGGGAGGTGAGTGTGGGTGATGGGTATTGAGGAGGACACCTTTTGGGATGAGCACTGGGTGTTGTATGGAAACCAATTTGACAATAAATTTCATATATTGAAAAATAAAAATAAAAAATAAATAAAAATACATAAAAATGTATGCTTATATGGTAAAGTGAGATAAGTTTCTTTCTTACTCCTACTTCCCCATACAGTTTATTGGCTAACTATACAAACTGTGTTCATCTCTTTAATCATGCCATTTTGTCTCGGATAATATTAATTTTGCATATTTTTCTATTTTTAGAATCTTTTTAGACCTCTTTCCACCCTAATGAAGCCATAGAGATCCTGTAAGACTCCTTTTAAAGCTAATCTTGGGGGGGCGCCTGGGTGGCGCAGTTGGTTAAGTGTCCGACTTCAGCCAGGTCACGATCTCGCGGTCCGTGAGTTCGAGCCCCGCGTCGGGCTCTGGGCTGATGGCTCGGAGCCTGGAGCCTGTTTCCGATTCTGTGTCTCCCTCTCTCTCTGCCCCTCCCCCATTCATGCTCTGTTTCTCTCTGTCCCAAAAATAAATAAACGTTGAAAAAAAAATTTTTTTAAATAAATAAATAAATAAAACTAATCTTGGGTGTGAAACTATTCTTTCCACTGTGTATATAATTTGGTGCTTCTTTCCTGATGTTTTGTAGTACTTTTTTGTTTTGTTTTGTTTTGTTTTGTAGTACTATCATAGTCTCATAAACGTTTGTGTTTAACTTACATGAGTCTCTCAGGAAATTTGGCCACCTTGCCTTACTCATTTTTGTACCCAAATACTTAATATTGTTCAGATGTATATCAAGCTTCCAATCTGTTTGGTAGAGGAAATTACCTTGGTTAATGTTATGCTCTAAACAGGAAAAAAAGTTTAACATGATAAAAACAAAAATTAATTTGGAAGGAAAGCTAACATAATTTATCTTCGTATGTTCATTAAAAACAATTGATATAGCGTAATTAGCCATTTGTTTAGAAAGTTAAGGGTAGAAGTACTAGAGGTTCTTTTAAGTAACTTTCTAACCGAAAAATGTGGAAATGGAACCCTCTGGAAATGAGTAAAATATTGATGGCAAACTAAGCACAAAAATAAATATCATAACCTTTCAAATATATACATCTAAAGATATTTTGATTTCCCTCACTTGTTGGAAAGTTCTTATAAGAGTAGAAGAAAATAAATGATTGGATTGATTTAGTGATGAAGAATTAGTACAAACAATATGAGAACATTTATGAAGGTTTGAAATCTTGAGTACAATCCTGAGAGAATGAATAAAATTATTGTTTACTTAGTTTTGACATATAGAAAATGAAGTGAGGTCAGAAAACAAACAAACGAAAACCATATGGAGACTGGAATAACAGGAAAGCATCCAGTGAATATAGATAAAATAGCACAGTTATTTCTGAATATAGGATTGGAATTTTGTACAGATACGGTGCTAGGGTCTGAGTGTTTGTGTCCCATCTCAAATCCATATATTGAAATCTTAATGCCCAATATGATGGTAGGGTCTTTGGGTGGTGATTAGATCATAAGGGCAGAACTCTCATGAATAAGATTAATACCCTTATATAAGAAGGCTGAACATCTTGCCCTTTTGCCATGTGAGGATACAAGGAGAATTCTGCAGCCTAACAGAGGTCTTTCACATAACCATGTTGGCACCCTAATCACAGATTTCCGGCCTCCAGAGATATGAGAAATAAAGTTTTGTTGTTTACAAGCCACCCAGTCCAGGATATTTTGTTAGAGCCTCTAAATGGACTAAGATAAAGGTATTTGACTCAGAGTGCAATTTTTTAATTTATCAAGTGCTTTCAGGATCATGGTGGACTAGATTATCTGAAGTATTCTCTCACTGCATATAGGATAACTATGTTTGGGGAAAAAAAGGAAATACAAGATGAATTCATAAGCATGAGTGTGCTATAAGAGCTTTTCATTAATAATGGGGAGATCTTAAAATCAATCTAATAAATTTTTGAAAACTAAACATGTTTATTGGAACAAAATGCAAAATTAATGAGTTTAACAACACAGAATAAAATTAAGAATGAGTTGAAGGACCAAAATATCTAGTTGAGGATTTTTTTTAATGTAGCAAAAAGAGAAAAATAAGTTACAAATATGAAAGATAATTTAAGATGTTTGGTATCTAGAATGAACATATGTCTAATTAAAGTTTTAGAATAAAAGACTTGGGAGAATTGAGGGAAGGTAAATTTGAGAAACAAGTGGATGAGAATTTTCTAATACAGAAATATGACAAAATTGATAAGAAGCACAATAAATTAAATTGGAATTATTTTTTTTTGAAAACTCCATAATTAGACACACCATTTAGATATTTAAAAAGAAAAAGAAAGAAATTTTAAAAGCAAGAGGAGACAAGATACATTTACCTACAAAAAAGTGAATATTCAATAACTAGCAGACTTCCAAATGATAACAATGCCATCCAAAAATAATGGAATTAACTTTCTATAGTAGTGTGTTAAAATAATAATCAGACTAGAATTGTTTACCCTGTCAAGAAATAATTTGTTTTCTTGGTGGTAATGGTGAACAAACTTGTTGCAAATCAAATCTGCAGCTAAGAACTGGGAAAGATATTAAAAAAAAATGTGTTTGTAGGCATTGGAAAACTACCTAGAAAACAGGGACTCATGGGAATAAGATTGAAGAAAAGGGAAGCATAAACTGGGAAGGCCTATATTTAGAACTACTTTCCCTTGGAGTATTTGCTAAAAGGTTGTGTGAATGAGCAAAAGTTCAGCAGTTATAAAGGGGTGGGAAGGAAAAAAATCCAATCATTCATCGTCTGGAATTTTGTTGTAAAACTGTTTGCAGGGATATAAAGATAGCTATATAAAGATAGTCAAGGATGGTCACACCAGCATTACTTGTAATTATAACTTTAATTGTTAATCAAAACAAAAAGCCAAGGAAACCAACAACTGGAAAAATATAAAATGTTTATCAAGGAAAATGATTAAATTAATTGTAGTACTTATAAATTTTGGACTATAGTCTACCCCAAGGATACACACAAGTATATTATTTTATTATTATTATTATTATTTTAAATGTTTGTTTGTTGGTTGGTTTTAATTTTTTTTTCAACGTTTATTTATTTTTGGGACAGAGAGAGACAGAGCATGAACGGGGGAGGGGCAGAGAGAGAGGGAGACACAGAATCGGAAACAGGCTCCAGGCTCTGAGCCATCAGCCCAGAGCCTGATGCGGGGCTCGAACTCACGGACCACGAGATCGTGACCTGGTTGAAGTCAGACGCTTAACCGACTGTGCCACCCAGGCGCCCCTAAATGTTTGTTTTTGAGAGAGTACAAATGAGGAGGGGCAAATAGAGAGGGGAACAGAGGATCCAAAGAGGGGGGTCTGTGCTGACAGCATCAACCTCCATGTGGGGCTCAAACTCATGGACTGGGAGATCAAAACCTGAGCTGAAGTTGGACGCTCAACCAATTGGGTCACCCTGGGGCCCCCAAACGGGTATGTTAGTGCTTTTATGACTGAGATGTCATGCTAATTGCTTTATACAGTAGTCATATTTTCCACCCATCTTTGAAGATGTGAATAATGAGGTTTAAGTAGATAAGTTACTCAGGCAAACATTTCTATTAACTCCAAAGCCTTTTTATAATTTACTCTGCTATTCTTTCCTACGTTATTACAGAAAGAAAAATATATGGGAGAAAACATTATAAAACATTAGCTGTGATTATATAAAGATGTTTGGATGATAGACAATTTGTAATTTTGTCTTAGTTGCATTATTTTTTTACATTTGAAAAAAATTTTAAGGGAGTACAAGCCTCATTTCTCACCATACTTTGTTTTTTTGAGAACAGGGTCTACATTGAAAGCATCTTTTGTATTCTTCAGAAGGAAATGGAAATAGAATTAAATTCCTATTAAACATTTGATATCTATTGAATAACACAACACTTATAAGAAAACTTCATGACAAGACTGGATCAACTAACTGTACAGTGAGGGAAACAAAAATAGCTGATGGTTATGCAGTTTGAGACCTGGCCTTTTTTTTTTTTTATAACTGAATTATTTGTAATGATTCCTCACTGAAAATGGAGATAAAAATAAAAATCATTAATCAAAACATCACCATCAATTTAATATAATTAAATATAGGATATTTCCAAAGGAGAACAAATATAATTAGTGTTTTCATGTATAAACTAGGTAATTAGATGTCATATTTCAACAATTCAAGAAATATTTATTAGGTGTGTATTATACATTAGGCTTAATTCCTTTATTAGAGGGTGAAATGATGAGTTATTGTCTTCATTTTCAGGGAATTTATAAGGAAGATAGCCATGTAAAACTATGTATACATACTGTGATAGTGATAAAATTTAAGGACTTACAAGATGTTTGAAGATGTGGTTATTAAGTCTGTCAGTGGTGAAAAGTTCAGGATAAAGAGTCGGGAAAGACTTGACATTTGAAGTGATGTTAAGAGGTGGAGTCATAAAATGACTAGTTTGTAGCAAAAATCATAATCATTTGGCTCTTGATGCAGAAAAAAAAATGTTAGGAGGTAGAGGCATAAAATGACCAGGTTTGTAACAAAAAAAAATTATAAAAAGGTGACAAAATGATGCTGCCCTCTTTTTTTAATAAATAATCAAAAAATAAAAACACGAAATTAAAGGACAAACTTTACCACATATAATGCGGAAAGATATCTGTATACCTGAATGACAATACCCAAGGAAGGACTATTGTAATTAGAGAGGCAGGGAGGAACCAAGAGAGTACTCCTTTCCTGATCTCAGACAAGGAAACTACACACAGTTTTCCAAGCAAAGCGTCCATCTTTTTAGAAAAAATGAAAACAATATTTGTAGATTTGTGTTGGGAACTTTGCTGGGTCAAATTTGTCATCAAAGAGAACAGGAGAGGCTGAATTGCATAGACAATCACAGGTACATCCATATTTCCAGGAAACAGTCTTTTGATGGTACAGAACGAAGAAAATGTTGCTTGTTAAGGAGTTCTTTGTGTTTAGAAATCTATTAGATGAGCAAAAGCAAAGACCCAACAAATCAATCAATCACCCATGAAGCTTTATGTCATAAGAAAGAAAGTCCCTGAAATATGGAAATTGGCCCAGGCCTACTCCAACAGGAACTTCCCTTAGACAGCTGCTCCAGGTAGCAATCACCTTGTTCAATAAATAAATAAATAAATAAGTAAAAAGAAACAGTGCAGGGTCAATAAAAAGATAATTCTTGGTAAAATAAAATGGGAAGAAAAGAAAGACTAGCAGACCAAGAAAGCCCCCAGGAAAAAAATACTATCATATAAAGCAAGATGGTAGAAGGAAATTTAAAACTAGTACAATTGAAAATAAATTGAGGGCGCCTGGGTGGCTCCATCGGTTATGTGACCAACTCTTGATTTTGGTTCAAGGTTTGATCTCACAGTTAGAGACATTGAGCCCCAGCTCAGGTTCAGCGCTGACATTTCGGAGCCTGCTTGGGATGTTCTCTCTCCCTCTCTCTGTCTTCCCCTCCCCTGCTGGCGTGTTCTCTCTCTCTCTCTCTCTCTCTCTCTTAAAATAAATAAATTTAAAAAAAAAAGAAAAAAATTCATTTAGAAACGAAGTCCACATTGGTAGCTGTATAAAGGAGATAGACATTGCTAAGAAGTAATAAGAGGCAGTGAGGTCATGGTTAAGGGACGTCAACAAAATAAAAATGCAAATCAAAGAAGAAGGTTAGGAAAAAAATCAATAGATACAGAAACTGATAGAGGAACCAAAATGCAAACCTTTTGTTTTTGTAAAATAAAAATCCAACCTAATGGAATAAAATACAATTTGAGAAATCTTTCTAGAACCAATAAATACTTAGTTTGAAGTGGGAAACCATATTCTAGGGGGAAGTATACACAGAATTATTAACACCCATAAAAGAAAAAAAGGGATGAAGAAAGAATCCTTCAGGTATTTAAACAATGATCTTACAAGCTTGGTCTCTGACTTCCCCACAGAAATATCCAATACTTACAACAGCCAGACAATGACTAGCAAGGGCTCAAGATAAAAGAGCACTATAAGGGAATTGCGAATACCCAGCTAACATTTGGTTTGGAAGTAGAATTGAGAGACCAGTGGGATTAAACTCAGCTGAGTGCTTCTTGAGAAAGCTCCTAGAGGGCTAACTAAAATGCTAAACAATGAATTAGGAAACTACTGCAAAAGGACTGCTGGTGAGCAATGATTCCTTTTAACTGTTTAACTCAGTCTAAGGAAAATGTGGGTGAAACACAGCCCCCTGTGCTATGAGGGATGTAGGCCATACAGAGATGTCACGTGTAATCTGGTCCACAGCTCCAGATAGGGTCTCAGCAAACAGCCAACATCAATCACCAGATGTGTGTAGATACTTCAAGATGCTTCCAGCCCCCAGTTGGCAAATCAGTCCCACCATTGAGTGTTTCCAGGTGGGACATTATATGCAAAAAGATGCCATCCCTGTCCTGTCCTATCCAAATTCTTGACCCACAGAATCTGTGAGAATGATAAAAATGTTGATGCCACTAAGACTGTAGTAATTCACATGAAGCAACGGTAACTGGAAGAGCATTAACCATTATACAAAGTCTAACCTTCCTAGTCATTAAATATAACACACACAGGCACACACACACACACGCAAGAAAATACAGAATATATTGTGGCAGATATGGAAATATAAAAAATAATATACATCTGTCAAAATTCACGAAGAATTTTTGCTGTACTTAAATTATGCCTCCATAAAAAATTAAAAAATAACTAAAAGTAGATGACAGAATTGAAAACATACTAGTCAATAGGCCAAATTCACCTATTAGATCAGGTATGACATCTGTACAATGACATGATAGTCAATTATTCAATATTCAATTTTTTTAAATAAAGCCTTTCTATATGAACCGTTATAAATGATTTCCAAAAATCATTTAAAGTGCAGAGTAGTGGCATTTGTAGTCCACTGTTGTTTTAAGACAAAATTAGACAACAACAAAAACCCCAAAATAATGTATATGCAAAGTATATATCTTTGAAAATATGCATAAATGATAGCACTGATTTCCCCCAGTGGAGGAAATTGGATAAAAAGAGTACAATAAATGAAAGAGATTTCCTTCTTAATATATGTTCTTTTATACCTCTTGAGTTGTTATATTCATTTGCTTCTTGTTCAAATTAAAAAAAAATAAGCTATTTAAAAATAGTTTATTCAGACTTACCTAGAGGAGGTTATTTAATAAGTTCTATGGAAGAAAATTAACAAAACAACTAAAGAAGGCCACCTATTTAGTGAACAGTGAGTGAATTATTTACTGGAAGTGAAATTTAATATGCAATCCATTCTATTTGGTTGGTTTGGTTAATCTCTTCCAATATGTACTTATTTAAATTTACTCCCATGGGAAGACTCTCACTCATTGCTGTCCCAAAGGATGAAGTTAAAATTTTTACAGTTACCTCTGAATTAACTCCATGAGGGTCTTTGACAACTAAAGTTGGAAAAATCTTAACCCTTCCAGAAACATTCATCTTTAAAATAAATAGTTTTATGAATGAATGTCCTGCTGATAGTAGTATCACAGAATCATATATACCAGGACTATGAACTAGTAAAGGCGATATCATTTAAGTAACTAAAACTATGCTTTTTCTTATGTCATTAAGAAAGTCTTGTAATAAGGGTCCTCGGGTAGCTCAATCTGTTAAGTCCAACTCTTGGATTCAGTTTAGGTCATGATCTCACGGTTCATGAGATTGAATCCCATGTTGTGCTCAGCACTGACAGTAGGAAGCGTGCTTGGGATTCTCTCCCTCTTTCTCTGCTCTGCCCCCAAAATAAATAAATAAACTTAAAAAAAAGAAATTCTTATAATATAAAGTAATTCTTAATTTGTCAAAACACATTTTCAGATGTTTATGAATATAAGCAATTACAGCATAACATAGCACATAATGTAATATAAACATGGATTCATTTTGCTGATGTACATAATTTAAGAATTCTTGAGAATCTAGAATAGTAACATTCTTTTCTTTTATTTTTTTTTTCAACGTTTATTTATTTTTGGGACAGAGAGAGACAGAGCATGAACGGGGGAGGGGCAGAGAGAGAGGGAGACACAGAATCGGAAACAGGCTCCAGGCTCCGAGCCATCAGCCCAGAGCCTGACGCAGGGCTCGAACTCCCGGACCGCGAGATCGTGACCTGGCTGAAGTCGGATGCTCAACCGACTGCACCACCCAGGCGCCCCAGTAACATTCTTTTAAATGCAGTAGTTCTGAGACATTTTTGGTGGTCATATAACATTGTTTATAATCTACAATCCTTTCTGCCTGGAACACACTAATCATTGCAGATTTATGATGCAAAAGATAATTTAGATAGCTTGCTCTTCAACTCACTGGGATAGAAAAACATTTTTGAAACATCAATAATAAAATGCCAAGTAAGAAGGTTTCAGACATTTCATTTAATTTTTTGAATGGCAGAACAAACATATCTAAAGATATCTAAAAGGGACAAATGGATACTAAATTTATATTTATTTTGGGATTTAATAAAGCTCAAGTTGACTATTTTAACTGGATTCACTTTCTTCACTTATTATCATATTTAGCTAAAGCCAAACAACTAATAGATGTTTTATGAGTTTTAAGAAGATAATATTTTTCTTCATTAAGACAAACTCTTTCTTCTAAAAATATGAAACCCTCCTTGTTTCTCAGTGAAAATATTTCCTTTCATTCAAGATATTTTCTCATAAGGTAAATTTTCCTTGTGGAGTATTATTTCTAACATTTCCCCCATTATACTAATAAGATAAATATATACTATTATAAAAAAAGATGTGTTCATGGTTAATATTAATTAAAATATGAAGCCAAATTCCTACATAATATATATTGACAGTCTCATCTGAACAAGCATCTTACCTTTACCTAATTCAAACCAATCTTATATATGAAACCTAGCGCTGTCACTCTTATATATCAAATGTGGATATCTACATCTTTTTATCCTTTTTTAAAATGTGAACATTCAGAATATGTTGTGTTTTGTACTACCGATTCTGAAAGAGAGCTCTTTCTCCCAACACACTTGTCCCAACCACATCAAATTTTCCCCAAACCTGATTCTATAATAGCTATAGTACATATACATGACAACTATAATAACTTCCTGCCATCATATTTTATTATAATGGTCTGACTTACATTTATGAGTCGTGACTGTATTAGGCTCTTCAAGAACACATTTTTTTGGGTCACATTCTTTTTAGTTCTCCATTATAAACTCTTAGTTTGAAAAAAAATTATTAACAATTTCAAGATATTTTACCAAAGTGTTAACACAGTAATTGCTTTTGGCAAGTCAGCTATCCATCGTCCATTTTTAATAAATTTAAAATAGTAAGTCTACAAAAGAACACATAAGATATGTATATTTCTTCTATAATAAAGACATAAATAAGTAGCAAAAAGACACTTTTATTAGTAAGATGGATAGGAGGAAGTAATGCTGAGGCAAGGAAACTGAATGCTTTAAAATATGTGACTTTTTTGAGGCTGACATTTTAATAATACTTCTTTGGAGTTGCATTGTCCCCATTTTCTTTACAATTCCCATAAAGAGAGATTATTATCCTAATTAGAGCTGTTAGATCTTAGAAAAATCTGTGAGCAAGCTCTTTCTTTTTCTTCTTTCCCCCAAAATAAGTCTCCTAAGTTATGAAGATAAAGTTGATAAAATTGTTCATAGAAAAGATAATTTTACTTCCCTTAGAAACAAATTGGGTCTCTAAAATGAAACTCAAAATTGATAAACCTATATAACACTTTATGTTTGAAAACTCTCTTTGGCTAAGGCTCTTAGGAAATTATCCCCTCTTGAGCCAGTCCTTAAGAATGGACATATTTCCTAGGGTTCATTATATTTAAATATATGACCCATAGTTAAGAAGCAAACAAAATCACTAGCATTTAAACCTAAAGAGTGAACATAAAATACTTACCTTAATTTTGTATTTCAACTTCCTCTTCAATGACCCAATGCAATTTACCACAAACACTACATAAATATTTATTAACTTATATGTATTATACCTGGCTGTTGTTTTCTCAATATCACCTCCAGGATAGGACCAAAAAAAGATCACAACTATTTTAGATACCAACAGTTCATTTGTTTTCCTTTTAAAATTAACCTACAATTTTGTTGCTTATATAATTTGATTGGTTTTTTTTTAATATACTCGGGGGGGTGCCTGGGTGGCTCAGTCGGTTGAGGGTCCAACTCTTGATTTCTGTTCAGGTCATGATCCCAGGGTCATGGGATCAAGCCCTGCATCAGGCTCCACACTAAAGGGAGCCTGCTTAAGATTCTCTCTCTCTCTCTGTCTCTCTGTCTCTCTCCTCTCCCCAGCTCGTGTTCTCTCTCTCTCTAACAAAAAAATAAAAATTAAAAAAAGTATGTATATAAACAAGGAAAAGGTTTTTTAATCAAATTCAGAAAACTTATTCTTCTATGTTACCGTACCTTAAAAGACCTATTTTCTCCTTTGTTTCACCTTTAGGTAGAGCACAAGTCCAATCTTCCTTTACCTCTCAAAATACCCAGTGTGGTTCAGAAAAACTTTGAGATTTCTTTTACAAACTCACAAACTCTGCTCTAGTAGGTTAACAGATATAAACATAAGAAAAATGGCCTCAAACAAAAAATAATATATACTGCCTAGTGAAATAAATGAAAATAGAGATTGAAACAGGCACTCACACACACACACACACACACACACACACAATAAAAACAATAAACAACTGTAAGTAATGCAAAAAAGTCCATGTTTTTATCTGCTCATTAAGTATCTTTCACTTCACTATAGTTTTAAATAATCTATATTTGTCATTTATTCATTATTCAAGTTATTCCTTTATTCAACTGTGAGGTATTTAGAGCCTAATAGGTGCTAGACATTATATTACCTATGCAAGGCAAATAGAGAGAAACTCATGTTATATTTCTCAAGGAGCCAATCATTTAGTAGATAAAATTTATCAAATTTTGATCATTATGAAACCTTACAGATTAGACTTGCATATGGTTAATACTCAGGTTTTTTGATCAAATAATTTTCTATCATTCAAATGTGACAGGAATTGTTATTTTGTATGATTGGTAAATAGCACATTTTTTCACATTGAAAAAAAAGATTCAAGTTCCAAACATATAAATATCCATTTTATCATTTAAAATACATTTTTGGTAGAGAAAGTGAATGGCTATTGACTTTGGATTCTGGCTCATAGTTATGACTATATTCGATATACATTCATACATTTTTATTAATTTCCTTTTCTTTCAGATACTCATCCAGGTCATAGATATTTATGTATATAGTTGGAAAAAATGGTATGTGCCTTCATAAAGTCTCAAATTTAAGGGGGCTATATTTCAAACACAGAAACAAATATAATGAGATTATAATAATTTGATATGAAAATTATAATGAAGATACATAAAAAGTAAAATAGGAACTGAGATGTGTCCAAGTGGACCTATGGAAATCAGAGCAAGTTTCAGAGAGTGACTGATGTTTGGGATGACTCTTAAAAGATAGCATATGAGTGTTTCAAGTGGATAGAGCCACGCATTCCAGAGAGAGAGATGGACACTGATGAAGGCATGGCCTAAAGCCTTCTTCAACACTCCCAATGATTGTGTGAACGCTTATTTCCCTGTACTATGGCTCTTGAAGATAGCTAGACTGGTTTCGGTTTCTTAACACTAAAACATAATTTAAGAATCCAGACCTGGCCACAGGTCATCCATAGATTTAGAGATATAGGAAAATTAGACAATAACATGGAGTTAATGATAATTAGAAACCAAGGCAGGTATGCAGAAGTAGGTCTTTGAGTGTTATATAAAATCATGAAATAACATGTACACTATGAATGGAGGCTTAGAATTTGTATTAGATGACAGAATGTCAATGGCACATTTTACACAATTCAATACCATACACAAAGATGCATTTTAATAAATAAGACTTTAAAAATGTCACTGAATTTTCTGAAGAGAGTTAAACCTAGAAATTGTATGATGATCTGCTACTATATATATATATATATATTCACATCATTATATATATATATATATATATATTCGTATCATTCTAAAGAGAGATGAGGAAGATATGAATGATGGCTCCTATGATTACATTGTAGATGAGACAAAGTGAATATGAGTGATGAGAAAGAGGTGTGTCTCTAAAGAACACTTTGGTTTTCCTTTCTGGCCTGGGTCAGAGTGAAGAAGTGTGCACATTATCTAGGGTGGAAGAAGGCAGTGGTGATTTTCCAGGAA
The DNA here is from genome assembly GCF_022837055.1 of Prionailurus viverrinus. Taxonomy (NCBI): domain Eukaryota; kingdom Metazoa; phylum Chordata; class Mammalia; order Carnivora; family Felidae; genus Prionailurus; species Prionailurus viverrinus. The sequence continues at coordinate 94,797,498 of NC_062567.1, read as the reverse complement.
GGACAGAGGAAGTCGTGGGTCATGCGTGTGCAATTGGAGAAGATAATACTGAGTTCAGGTTGGATGAAGATTCAGCATTGATTCATGCTGCCTCTTTTATCCGTAATTCATCTCTTTTTTGATTATTCTAAAAACTCCCAAATTCACAACATGGACTTTAATGTCTGTGTTTTAGATCTTCAGGTAAGGAGTCACTTTCCTAACCATCTGTTTCACCTCCTTACCTGCATGGAATATGCTGTTCCCTACCTCTGCTACAAAGCTGAGAATGCTATTTTCACAGGGGACTCTGGAACTGATGTCAGGCCTTAAAGATATTTTTCATGATGGCTTACCATCCAAATGGAAGTGAAAGTTTTGAGGGCTATTGAACAGTAAATGTTCCCCATGTATCACGTTACAAAACACAGACCTGAGTTAAAGAATTTGGTGTCCACTTGCTGTGAAAATGTAGTGTTCAATTGTCCAAAAAGAAAAGTCAAATCTATACCTGTGGTAAGATATTCTGGTACTTACAGAGAACTATATAAAACAGTCAGTGACAGATGCTGATGAAATATTTTTTAAGGATATATTTAATACTGCTTTTGAGATAGCACGTTCATCTCTCTTTTTTATGTATCAAGGTATGTTGGCACACAATACTGTATTGGCTTCAGGTGTACACCATAGTGGTCTGACACTTACTGCATACCTTGCAAGCTAGTCACCACTACAAGTCTAGTTGCCCTCTGTCACCTTACAAAGTTAATGCAGTAGTATTGACTATATTCCCAGTGCTGTACATCATATCCCTAAGACATTTATTTATAACTGCAAGTTTATACTTCTTAGTCCCCTTCACCCATTGTGCCCACCACCCTCCTCCCCTCTGGCAGCCACCAATCTTTTCCCTGTATCTATGAGTCTGGATTTTCTTTTGTTTTGTTTGTTTGCTTGTTTTGGTTCTTTTGATCTCACGTATAAGTGAAATCATTTGATAGTTATCTTTCTTTATCTGACTTATTTCACTCAGCGTGATAGCCCCAAGGTCCAACCATGTTGTTGCAAATGGCTAGCTCTCATTCTTTATTTATGGCTGAGTCGTATTCTATTGTATATATACGCCGAATCTTCTTTGTCCATTCACCCATCAATGGACACAGGTTGTTTCCATATCATGGCCATTTTACTTAATGCTGCAATAAACATAAGGGTGCATACATTTTTTTTCAAATTAGCACTTAATATTTATAATATAAGTATCCAGTAGTGGAATTGCTGGATCACATGGTAGTTCTATCTTTAATTTTCTGAGGAACCTCCCTACTGTTTTACCTAGTGTCTGCACTGACGTACATCCCCACCAACAGTGCACAAGGGTTCTCTTTTCTCCACATCCTTGCCAACACTTGTTATTTCCTGTATTTTTTATAATATCCATTCTGACAAGCGTGAGGTGATACCTTACAGTGTTTTTGATTTGTCTTTTCCTGATGATTTGTAATGTTGAGTATCTTTTCATGTGCTTGGCTGTCTTCTTTGGAAAAAAGTCTACTCAAATCATCTGTCCATTTTTTAAATCAGATTACTTGTTGTTGTTGTTGTTGTTGAGTTGTATGCATTCTTTATATATTTTGAATATTAACCCCTTAAATATGATTTACTAATATCTTCTAGTCAGAGGGCTGCATTTTTATTTTGTTGGTTTCCTTCATCACACAGAAGCTTTTTGGTTTTGTGTAGTCCCATTTGTTAATTTTTGCTTTTGTTTCCCTTGCCTTTAGACTTAAATCCAAAAAAACACTGCTAAAAATGATGTCGAGGAGCTAACTGCCTGTGTTTTTTTCCTAGGAGTTTTTGGGGTTCATGTCTTACATTTAAATCATTAGACCATTTTGAGTTGATTTTGTACAAGATAGTGGTAAGTTTTAATCTTTTGCATGTAGCTGTCCAGTTTTCCCAGCACCAGTTATTGAAGAGACTGTTCTTTCCTCCATTGTATCTTCTTTTTTAAAAAACATTTTTGAAGTTTTTATTTATTTTTGAGAGACACAGAGAGACAGAGCACAAGCGGAAGAGGGGCAGAGAGAGAGAGAGGGAGACACAGAATCTGAAGCAGGCTCCAGGCTCTCAGCTGACACCACAGAGCCCAACACAGGGCTCAAACTCATGAACTGCGAGATCATGATCTGAGCTGAAGTCAGATGCTTAACCGACGGAGCCACTCAGGCGCCCCCTTCATTATATATTCTTGCCCTGGCTCTTGTTGAATCTTTGTCTACAACACCTGACTTATTCTTGAAATGCCCCTATTCTTGAAGGTGTGCCAAGACTCATTTAAATGTCAATGTCATACTTTTATCCTTCATTGTGGAGAGTAGTTCCTCTAGTTTCAGGGGTTTTTGTTTGTTTGTTATTTGTTATTTTTTTCCCCAAAAGGAGATGATCCATATGTAGCTATAGATTTGATGTATTTCTGAGAAGAGGTTCTTCCTATAGAGGATCTCCCTATGTCACCATCTTGGGTTCCTTACATGTTCATCTCTTTTTTCCAACTGTCTTGACTTCTTAGGTTTTATATTATGTCCAGACATATTCAATGGCAGTTATAGGATATTTCAAGGTAGAAGAATGTCATGGACAAAAACCACAAGGTCTTCCTTCACAAATATAACCAAGCAGCCACAAGTCACATATTTATCCCATAGATGAATTATAACAAGGAGTGCTGCTCAATTTTCACTTCAGAGCACAGGTACTATTAAATTAAGAGAAGAGATATGGAATCCAATCCTTGATCTGGATGATTTTGTTTTTTACATCAGTCTCTGCCTTTCTATCAATTCATGACTTCACCTTAAAGAGCTTCACCTTAAAGAGTGTTTATAGAATTGTTGTCTGTACTGTGCCTTCATTAATGCAGAATTCAACAGCAACACAAATATTCCAGATGTCCAGAAAGATTTTTTTAGCACAGACATTATCAGAAAAATGAAATCATTATAAAAGAGAAGATAAAGCTCAAGGTTCAAATATGTGAAAACTACTGTGGGTGGAAGGCATCACAGAAATAGGTTGTTTTACAACAAAAGAAAGGTTACAGGATGAGGAAGGAAAAAATCAGTTTCAAATATAAAACCAAGGTTGAGCTTTAAAGAATATGTGATTTGGGATTAAATGTTTTATATTATTTCTTCTGTTTCCTCCCTGTTATGTTGGAAATTGTGTTGGAGCACCTGGATGGCTCAGTCAATTAAGTGTCCAACTTTTCATTTTAACTCAGGTCATGATCTTGCAATTTGTGAAATTGAACCCACATCAGGCTCCTTGTTGAAAGGAGGAATTCTCTCTCTCCCTCTCTCTCTGCTCCTCCCCCCATTCACACTCTCTCTGACTCTCTCAAAATAAAGAAATCAACTTAAAAAAATGTCTGTGTTGAGAAAGTATGTATTACTTTGCTAAATCAAACTATTAAAGTATCATTTCACCCCTCACCCCAAATTTGAGGTAATCTGAAATGTCATCATTAAAAAACAGGTAATATAAAGTCGTCACTACCATACCTAATGGGATCTAAGTTAATGTGTGGTTTTAGCCAGAATACTTTAATCTACAGCTATTATAGTAGGTAACTGTCTTGATTTTCCTCATGATTATATTAATATTGACAATATATCAAAGGTATATGTTAATAGCTACATATGTTAATATGTACTGAAGCTTTCCTTATCAGAAAAAATTAATATGAATGCCAGAATGTTTATAATTCTTTCCCATGGAGTAATGAAGAATAAAGGGAAGGAATAATCTTCAGTTTATTCAATTATAAGTATGTCTTCTATCATCAAAAGGTAGGCTTGAGAAATATGGATTATTCTCTAATAGACACACTTTATCTTGAAAAACAAGGAACTTTTTATTGAATTGCAAAATAAATGGACCCAAGAATTACACATTATTGAAGGGAACTTGCTAATTTTTAAGTTATAATGGTGCATAAACTATTTTGTATCTTAGAGTAAGTGAAAAGTAAAGCTGTATGAAGACTTTTAAAAAATTAAAGAAATTTTTCCTTGAAAGACTCTACCTATACAAAAGTATATGAATCAGATGTGTACAGCCTGATTATTACAAATGAATACAACTGTGTAACTACCACCAGAGTTAGAACATTACCAGTAGCTCCCTAACATTTCCCTTCTAATATATGTCCTTTTGTCCTACTTGAGGTAATTCCTTTCCTGACTTCTAACACCATGTATTAGGATAAATATGTTTGCCTTTAAAAAAAATAGAACTCTACTTCATGATTTTTCTTTTTTGTCTTCATGTTTTGTCCTAGCTGTTTCTTATGTATGAAATGAATCTATGTTGTTGTATGTAGCAGTAGCTACTTTGCTGATTTTTGTATTTTTGCTGGTACCTGTTAATCCTTGAACGACTATATAAAGATTTTTGTTGTTGTTTGCTTTGCTTTGTTTTGTTTTATGTTGATGGGCATATAGAATGCTGTCTACTTAATTGTGCTCTCCCTCCCCAATTCATATGTTGAGGCTTTAACAAGCTTTGACTTCCTAGAACTGTTTCTGGAGATAAGATCTTTAGGAGGTAGTTAAGGTTAAATGAAGTCATTAAGGCTGGGACCCCAATCTGATAAGACTGTTACCTATGTAAAAAGGAAGAGGGGAGCCTGGCTGGCTTAGTCAGTAGGGCATCCAGCTCTTGATCTTGGGTTGTGAGATTGAGTCCCATGTTGAGTGTGGAGATTACTTTTAAAAATTAAATAAAAAGAAGAGGAAGAAATGTCTCTGTCTCTGTCCCTCTCTCTCTCTTTCTATGTCAAATAAGGACACAACAAGAGAATTATCTGCAAGCCAGGAAGAGAACTCTCACCAGAAACCAAAGCCTGTCTAAACCTTGACTTGAACAGTCCACACTCCATAACTCTGAGAAGATAAATTTCTCTTGTTTAAGCTACCCAGTCTATGTTATTTTGTTATGGTAGTAAATAGGAATATGGTAGTTTGAGCAAACTGAAACAGACATATAGATTGTTTTTAATTGGGAACTATTTAAAATAACCGTGTCATAGACATTCTTAACATTTCTTGTTCTTTGGAGCATGAATGTGTACATTTCTGTGGTGTATATATCAGAGGGTATGCATATGCTCACAGTTGATAGATAATAACAGGTGTTCCAAATAATTTTGAACTCCCTTTATTAACATGTGTTAACAGTTCCAGTTGATCTGCATTTTAATCAGAACTTATAAGTGACAGTCTCCTTAATTTAAGCTATTTTTGGTTTGTTTGTAGTGGAGTCTCCCGTGACTTGTAGATTGAAACACTTCTTAATGATTATGGGTTATTTGGGTATCATTTTACCTGAGGTTTCTATTCAGTTTTTCAACATTTCTTTCTATTGGATTATTATTTAATGATTTGTAATATCGTTTAGGTATTCCTTTTATTTCTTGACAAATATATTTTCCTAAAGACCTTCTGATATTGCCTCATATATTTTAAAGTAATGGATGCTTAAAGTAAGTTCTAGCAGCTCCTGGTATTTGGTTGTGTGTACAGTGATGGCATGAACAAATTAGTTTGGGTATTCACTTGAGAACAAAACAGGCCAATGGTATCCTTAAGGTGGAGAAAATATTCTTTATTTAGCAAATGTCTAATGTGAGGAAAAAAGTTCTACCTCTACACACAGGTGGAACACCTGTGATGCCTGGCTATACATCTGATACTTTATAAAAAAGGAGACCCCAGGACTCATTTATTTCCACTTCAAAACAGTCATTCTTGACAAAAACTCATCCAGCAATGCTTAGTAATGGTCTCTTTTCCTTGCATGACAGTTATCAACTCATTGAGAGAGAGAAGGTATTAAATGAGAACTCTTTCACATACTTTATAATGAAATAGGAGTAGGTTAAGATATTTGCTCCAGTAAAATTTATTAACATATCAGAATTTATGTCTGGAACCAGAAGTTGGAGATTGAGAATACATGCTGGGTTTTGTTGTTGTTGTTGTTGTTTGTTTGTTTTGGTTTGGTTTTGTTTTGGTTTTTGTTGTTGTTGATTTTTTTCTTTTTTACAGAAAAAGGAAACTTTACTCTCAGAAAAAATAGACTGAAAGGAGTTCATTCAGGACCAAACTTTCCTGGGTTTTAAATATATTATTCAATCAAAGCTTGTTATAATCATTATGTATGTTCCTGAAAATAGGACCTATTTCTGCTGAGCTCTCACTTTGAAAGATAAGCTGATGGGTAGAAAACTATGCAAATTTTTCAAAATTATATGAATTATTCCTGTAGGCTGAATTTTAGAGTAACAAAGATTTTCCTGTTTCATTGAAGGCTAAAAAAAAAATTAAACATTGCAGAAGTCTTTTGAAAACACTTCTACCTGATGAACTTACAATCAACATAAAGAGTTTTAATTATTTTCTTCCTAAAATAGTCAATAACCAGGTAACGTACTTTGTGAAGATGAATTACTTGGATCGAAGACAAAGAAAATAATTCTACCCTCTGTCAATGCAAAGAATCTTGGATGGGGTCCCTCAGTGGCTCAGTCAGTTAAGCATTGGACTCTTGATTTCAGCTCAGGTCAAGGTCATAGTCTCACAGTGGAGAGACAAAGCCCTGCCTTGGGGCCTACACTACGCATGGAGCCTCCTTAAGACTCTCTCCCTCTCTGTCTCTCCCTTACTTGCACTCTCTCTCTCTCTAAAATAAAAAACAAAAACAAAAACAAAACAAAACAAAACAAAACAAAAGAAACAAAAAAACACGAAGAGTATTGGAGATTGTTGGTATTCCTTGACCCAGGATAATCAATTTCTGACTGTAGGAGCTGTGAAGTTTCTGATTTTGTTTACCAGATCTTACCTTTGAGAACCAGAGAGTTTAACAATAATTACAGACAAAACCAAATGCTGAAATGATTAGATTTCAAAGTACTATTATTTTATATGCTAAGTCAAAGTTGCCACCATAATTTAATTTTTATGATTATCTAGTAAGTTATTGTGAAAAAGCGAGTCTTCATAATGAATACTTTATATTAGAAAAATTAATATTTATACAATGAAATAAATTGCATAATAGTTGGCATTTATGTTTTCATGTAAACATGTAAATGAAAAAGTTCCATTACATTAATAGTATTACATTCTTGATTCCTAAAAGTAGAGAAGAAATGAATCTAATTTAAAAAATATATATATACATATATATATATGTATATATATATTTGAGATTTGTAGAGCAAATTACTTTTTATATGGGAAAATTTATGCTAGTGATAACATTTTAGAGATATGTATTATTGCACAAGGTTTTAGGATTCTGTAAAACCATCTTATAAAAGATACCATCTTATAACTAGGTTCTTTGGTATACTACTATGGAGAAATAATAGATGGAATTTACAAGGACTGATCCTGCATTATGCTACTAGAACAAATAGCCTTACTTAGGTTTAGAGTTTGGATATCACAGCTTTGTTTGTTTTGTTTTGTTTTTAATTAATTAATTAATTTATTTATTTATTTATTTATTAAGAGAGTGCAATTAGGGGAGACGTAGAGAGAGAGGGAGAGAGAAGATCTCAAGCAGGCTCTGAGCTGCCAGCACAGGAGCCCAAGGTCTCAGAGCCCAACTCAGGATTCAAACTCAGGAAGTGTGAGATCATGACCTGAGCCAAAAAAAGAGTCAGATGCTGAACCAACTGAGCCACGCAGGTGTCCCTGTTGTTTGTTTTAATAGGAAAAGACCTTGTAAGAAAAACTTTTGCATGAATTACAATACAACCTATTTTTCAGGGTCAATCAGAAAGCAGAGTTCAGGTAAAGGTTGTTTTTATCTGCTCTTACTGCATTTTGTCTGGAAGTTCCATGTTGTCCTTGATAACTTGAGAACTTGATAACTCTTTTTAAAAGCATATATTTTGAAACCAGTACCTCACGGATAAGAACAAAAGTGAATGAGCTGCAAAGTTTATCTAAGGCTGGGTTTAAGGATAGTTAAATACAAAAATAAAAACAAAAACTAGTCCACAGGACACTGGTTGACACATTTCTGTTCTCTTAATATTTTTTTTCCAAGCAAGAGAAGTCTAGCACTCAGACATTTTGGAGCATAACAATAAATGAATAAACCATACATGCTTTTTTTTTTCATCATTCTGAACATTTCTAGAACTTTTCCTAAAGACTCATGTGCCATGAGATCCCAAGCAAATTCTTCCTGACGGGAGAGTATATATTGTTCAAATGAGTTGCTATTGGGATTTTAAAATATTTTCGGCACAAGGTCAAAACTATGATTCCAGTATTCACTCCTGACAAGATTTTACCTATCTTCTGCTCCCCCCTTCCGAATGGATTGGCATTTTTGAAAACTTAAACTAAAAGATACAATAACATTTCAATTGTTTCATGCTCCATTGTTTTCTAAAAGTGGCTATCTCTACATGGAGGCAGAAAGATAATCAAAGAGGCAGACAGGGTAGGGAATGCGCTTTTGAAATTGTAGACATCATGATAAAGCATCGCCATGCATGATGACCCCTACCATATTCACAAGAAATACTTTTATAAGTTGAAGAAACTACCTTGGAGACTCCCTGCTGATTGAATTCCAAAAAAATACATAGCACATTTGTAACCAGGATAAAAAATGTACAACCAATTAGGGGAACAAACATAATTCTGGGGAAGAGATAAACTAATTTCATAGAGCTAGTTTTCTAAATTCAATGTTTATATTCCAAATTTTGGGCTTTTAATTCAAAGGAAAATATACATTATATATAATATATGTTTAATTTGTTAAATCATGGTTGTTCACGTATATATGTATACATATGAAGTATGTGTAAATATCTGATTTGTGATAGCATGGGTGTTTTGATGGCAAACTATAGATTAGGGAAGAGGGAAGAAGTTATTATTGTAGATTGCCATATCTTTGAAAAAGAGTGCTCAGAAAGACAGGGATTTTTGCCTCTGGTCTGTTAAAGGGACAATTCCAGAGAGGATCAAGAGCAAGTCTGTGCCTGTCAGGGGGAAATTGGAAGCAGTGTTAATCATTTTGGGAAGTCTCAAAACAGCCTAGAAAAAAAATTGCAAAATAAATCTCAAACAGATTGTGTCCAAGAGAGAAATTCCACACCTATAATGAAAAAGTTTTGTTCCAGTAGCTAGTGCATTTATCCTTTTTTATTAAAATTGATTATCTTATTTTTTTTTAAGTGAATGAAGGTTTCAGGTATTTTTCTGCATTGATTCCTTGGTGAAAGTACTTAGTTCTACTAGATCTAGTTGAGTCTTTCATATTGCTATTGATCAATAAATACATTGGGATGAAATCAGTCATCTAAACTTCTCTAGACAGGTATTTATCTACCAAATTACATAGGACAAGTAACCTTTAAATGATTTAGCAAATTGTAGTTTATCATATTCAGTAATATGGATTAGTCTTCTGGTAATATCAGTTCAACCTTTCTCATTTCCTTTTAAAACTTAACCATTTAACTGTAGATTTGGACTGGTCAAAATAATTTGCATGTTTTTGTTTTAAAAAATATTATATGAGTTCTGCTCCATTGCATAGCACTTATGATGAGAGTGAAATAAGAGTATGGAGTCAAAGTTTTAAACATGTTTCAGCAAAAGGAATAGTAAAGGTGTAAGAATTTAACCCTTCTATTTTCAGAAATACTACTGGAGGAAAAGGCATTGTTTTAAAGATAATAACGGTGGCTACTGTTTATTTACTGTTTATGGAACCACAGGCACTGTATTAATCTTTTTGTTTCTATAAGTTAAATTTACCTGCAAACAAAAACCAGAAATCCATATGAAAAACTTCTGTGATTATCTCCACTTTACATATGAGACAATTGAAACTCAGAAATCTTAGTAAATGGGCTAAAGATTATATATCCTGCTATTGGCAAAATTAGCAGTTCTAGGTAATTCTGATTCAGTTCTGCCCAAGGACAGAAGCAGACAGTGAGAACACCCATAGTTAAAAATAAGGTACCCAATTTTGAGCTAACTACTCACCTTAAACCAACAAAAGAGAAGGATAAGGGATAAAGGACTAGGGAAAACTAACTGAACTGTCATTTCTTAGAGCGAGGTCTCTTCTCTGAGCTTGGAAGCTGGTTACAGCAGATTAATGTCTACATGTAATATTTTGAAGGCTAAGGATTCTCTTTAGATGGAGAGTGTCGTCTTCAGTTCTGTGATACGGGTGATGATTTTTCTGGCTGTATGTTTTGTATCTCACCCTTCAGTCCCTGGTTCTCGGCGGTTCATATTCATGAACACTATCCTCCATACTTTCCTTTTTCCAACTCAAAGGACCAGAAAGAATGGTTAATAACAAAAGAAGACAGAAAACAAGTCATGAACAAAGAGAAGAAGCTAATCACACACCCCTTTTCCATCCCAGGACCTCCTCTAACTCACACCATATTTTTATTTTTTATTTTTTTTAACGTTTATTTATTTTTGAGACAGAGAGACAGAGCATGAACGGGGGAGGGTCAGAGAGAGGGAGACACAGAATCTGAAACAGGCTCCAGGCTCTGAGCTGTGAGCACAGAGCCCGACGCGGGGCTCGAACTCACAGACCGCGAGATCATGACCTGAGCTGAAGTCGGCCGCTTAACCGACTGAGCCACCCAGGCGCCCCCTCACACCATATTTTTAAAGGAGAACAGATGTTTTTAGTGAAGTTTAGACTTTGATTAATATATTACTAGACATTTTAATTTCTCAAATGAAACTGCTTTTGTTGTTTGAGATGACTAGAGGAAATTTGGTTATCTGTGTGTCCAGAAAATTCAGAAGTTCTGCTCAACAATTCATCCAAACAATGAGAGTGAACTAGCCTAACAGATTGGATTTGGACAAGCGGTATAAGCAGGAAAGAATAAAGTTGATTTTGTTGTAAACAGCAATCCCTCTTGAAACATCCAGCATTATATGCATGAATGATCTAGTATCTTCATCGATCTTAATATATAGACAGATACCATGCATGCTAACCATTCATTAAAAATATTAAATAACTCCCTGCTATTATCAGGTATTGGCCCTGGGGATATAATAATAAAGAGAAAAACAGGTATGAATGAATCAGGCACACACGAAATATAAAGGTATAACTGTGATTTTGTTATATCTTGCCTATAATATAGGGGTTTATCCTGTTCTTGTTCATTATTCAAGGCATCCCTGAATATACCCTGAATATATCCCTGAATATATTCCTGAACCATACCATGTTTTCTATCTCACAAGTGAAATGACTGTCAGATATGGAGAACTAAAAATAAAATTAACTCCAAAATCTTTCCTTTGTCAGAGGCTCTTTTTCTCTTTGCCTGTTAATTAGATTAATGAGATGATCTCAGATTGCACCGTGTTCAGAGACCTTTCTAATCACTTCAATAAACATGACTCTGGACAATAGCAATTAGAAATGCAATTATCATTTCTATTATAAATGATATGATAATTATATATTGAAAAATTATATACTGGCCTCTACATTCTTTTGTTATTTTCTAACTTCCATCTACCCATTAGTAGTATAAAAAATTAAATAATACCTAGGCTGACAGTTTTGTAAAGCAGAATAAAGGGAAAATGTGGCTACAGTTTTTCCTGTTTTTTTTTTATTTGTCACCATCTTTTTAAAAATGACAAGGAAGAATTTATTGAAGTTTTGAAAAGTGAAAGGGAACTTTGGAGATTTATCAAATGGGGAGCAAGCTATTTGAACAGTGGAAAGAAAAATGGTGGTTATCTTGGGAGGTGTTTACAGAGAAGATCCTCAGAGCTCAGGGATACATACATCAAATACATTGGTGGTTTAGGAATTGCTGAAAATAGAATATTACTACTATGCAACCTAAGATAATAGGTACATTAATTATCAGTAGGAGAGAGCAAAGTCTATTGTCCCCAATGTGATCTTAAACCTACTAATTTTTGTTTAATCTGTATAATCAGGCTTTTAAACTCTCACCATATATTTAAGGCATATCTAATCTGCTCAAGTTTAGGGCATATTAAATCATTGAGATGCCCATTTCTCATTGCTTACAGAAAAAAAAAAGAAAAGTATAGAAAAAGATTCTGAGTGTACTATTAGAAATAAATCAACAAACTCAATTAAATTCTCAAGACATACAAAACACAATCAATCCATCCATAATGATATAACACCATTTCATGAGTGTGATTCATTTCTTATAATAATAAAAATCCCAGTGAATGGTACGTGGCCAAGGTGGTTTGAGTGCTATTTTTTTATATCTAGTAAATTAAGATAAAAATAGCATATCAAATTCTCAAATATTTATTGTTACAAACAAGTGATTAGAACCTGATGACTGAGATTCTACCTCTCTGGATAAGTCTCCTGTTTTTTAGTGACACCAGACCCTACCCCCTGCTGAGATTCACATATCTGTAATAAGTTGTTACCTCCATAGCATTATTACCGATCAAATAAAATGTACTTCATATAAAGGCATACCTTGTAATTTATGTATTTTAATATTAACACACAATGTATATATACAAATATTAAATATTTAAATATTTAATATATGCACAATATGATAATAATTCCAACAAGCTTTTATTAAATTAAATGGAATGTTTTGTTGTTAATCATCATATAGTTGTGTTCAAGTAAATAATGCAATATATAGCTTAGTTAAAATTACCCTGTAAAGACAGCATTTTGTGAGGAAGTTTGCCTATTCTTACCCATGAGAATAACAATTTTGAGTGACATAAATAACATAATTTTAAGGAACAAAAATTCATCCTATTGAAGCATTAAAATCCCAGATTTAGTGAAAATGACAAAAGGATTTATATCTGAATCTGAAATAAAAATATTTTAAGAGATATCCACTCCCAGTTTATCCTTATTGGAGATTTGATGATGACCATTATCCAACATGACTAAGAAAACAGTATTAGTGACTAGTGTCCTTGGCTTTCCCAACTCTTAATATTTCTTTTTTTTTTTAATACAGAACACTTCACGAATTTGCGTGTCATCCTTGCACAGGGGCCGTGCTAATCTTCTCTATATCATTCCAATTGTAGTATATGTGCAGCTGAAGCGAGCACCAAACTCTTAATATTTCTGATCACATGGCAGCTTTCCCTATTTCCATCCTACTGGGGTATCACAGTCCCACTTATAGGCCCTCAGTATGGCTAAGTACATTGTATGTGTGTATATACATATTTCTATAGTGAGAATGTCTAATATATATGTAATAGGTACCCACAGGAAAAGGAGAAAATGAACGGTGCAGAAGTATCTGACAAGAAAGTAACTGAAAGTTTTCTAAAACCAACAAGTCGTTAAGCTACAGATCTAAGTTCTAAAAAAACCAAATCAGATATATAAAAAAGAAAGAATGAAAAACAAAACCATATATAGACACATCATAAGACTACTGTTAAAAAACATGACAAAGGGAAAATCTTAATAGTAAATGGTGTATTATTTACCACCAAATCAATGAGTACTTCCAAAGGAATGATCATTTGATTCACAACTAACTTCTTAACAAAAGCAGTATAAGCTCAAAGACAGTAGGCTGGTATTTTCAAACTGTTGAATGAGAAGAACAAGAACTGCCATCTTAAAATTGTATGCCCGTAAAATAGTTTTCAAAAATGAAGGTGACATAAACATATTTATAGATAAAATTTTTGAATGTTCACCAAATCAAATTTTTGAATGAGGGGATTTTTAAATCAGAAGAATGATCCTAGATAAAAACTTCTGGATTTAAGAAGGAATAATAAACATTGAAAGTATGTCTAAAATATACTAATATAATATATGGTAAAATATTATCTAAACAGGTATAAAACATATATTAAAAGAATTAAAGTTCACAGCAATAATAGCTGTGCTATGATGGAACATGGTAAATGGATTTAAATTGTGCTAAGTTCTAGAAAGAAAAGTGTAATTAATATTGAACATATAATTAAATGATGAATGTCGCTATCTCTGACTAAAGCTTAATCAAAAGTACCATTCTTGTTATGCTATGCTATGTGAATTATCCTAAGTAAGGTTCAAAAAAGGGTGAGAAAAAAGAACATAGAATGTTTACTTATCAAAGAAAATATGAGGTCCTTATAAATTTCCATGAGACCAGGCAAATTCTTAGGAGAACAAGGTAAGACAGTTTCCAAAATTGCACTCAAAATGAAATCTCCACATCTACTAATTTAGCAGTTAACTCAAGTATCCACCTAGTCATATTTAGGGAATAAACTAATATTTCTGGGGTAATAAAAATATATTAATTCAAATTCAGGGAAAGGAATTAAATAGAATTCCCTTTTAACAAATGTTTATGGGTACAAATGCTATCCAGTATGCACATTTGCTTAAACTAGAAGAACAATTAGAAATGTAGAACTAAGCTGTAAGAATTGAAAACAACAACAACAACAATCCAATGCTTTTATAATCCAGGATTCACTTTATGCAGGTTAAAATAAACAAATGTGCAGATCAAAAAGTTATGTGTATAATTTAATTTTATTGCTCAGAGTTACTTGTGTCCTGAAAGGCATAAATACCAAAAGTAATGGTGATTTTGCCCTTATCCTCTGTTATCTGGGAAGTAGATGCCATGTTGAGTGAGTACTTGACAGGTTGCTGGATTTGTTGGTGCCTAGAGAAGTAGTTTGCTTCCCCCAGGCTTACTGCTGGTAAACGGGCGCCAATCAATCTCTTTTCTCTATTTTACCATCACTTTTTATCACACAGGAGGCTTACGATCGACTTTTCTATTAATTTTTTTTTGAAAATTTTCTTCTCTGTAAACACTTAAAAGCGTACTTTTTTTTATCTTTGCTTATTTACTTCTCTTCCATCCCACAGCATTTTCTCTTAGCAGTTCAACTCAGAAATCAAAAATGTTATTTTGTACACCTAGCATGATATTTAGAAACCTAAAAATCTAAGAACATGCCAAAAAGTACTGCAGTACTATGCTCTTTACTTGGCTCTTCTAGCTTTACTTACTCATCAATGCATTATTTCCCAGTAAAACATTGAATACTGTGCCAATTAATGAGAGTTTGAGAGGAAAATAAATGTACAAGAGTTTATACTTCCACGTATTTTTCCATTCAAATTTAAAGCATGGAGGGAATCCATGGTTTTCAATGATGCTGCTATTACTCAAAATACTGTTGAAAAGTTTATCTTATAAATTCTAAAAAGGCTATTTTGAGGGGCACCTGGTGGCTCATTCAGTTGGGCATCCAACTCTTGATTTCAGCTTGGGTAATGAATGATCTCATGGTTTGTGGGATCAAGTCCCACATCAGCTGCGCTGACAGCATGGAACATGCTTGGGATTCTTTCTCTCCCCCTCTCTCTCTCAAAATAAATAAATTAACTTAAAAAAAATCAGTATTAAAAATAAATAAAAAGGCCATTTTGATATGAGCATGAAACTGGATAATTTTTCAAGTTACACATTTGTGTTTTCCTCTTTCCCCCTATCTCTTCTCAAGCAATTAGGAAACTATTTTTTTTTTTTTTTTGGATGTAGCAGAATCTAATTTGAAGTAGTCTTCAAAGGGTGCCTGGGTGGCTCAGTTAAGCATCCAACTTTGGCCCAGGTCATGATCTTGTGGTCTGTGAGTTCCAGCCCCGCATCGGGTTCTGTGCTGACAGGTCAGAGCCTGGAGCCTGCTTTGGGTTCTGTGTCTCCCTCTCTCTCTATGCCCCTCCCCTGCTCTCTCTCTCTCTCTCTCTCAAAAATAAATAAACATTAAAAAGAAGAAGAAGAAGAAGAAGAAGAAGAAGGTCTTTAAGACTTCATTCCCCAGATACTATGGAAAGCAGAGTGGAGTTTCCTAAAAATATTAATTAAAAATAAAACTACAGGGATGCCTGGGCGGCTCAGTCGGTTAAGCATCTGACTTCAGCTCAGGTCATGATCTCACGGCTTGTGGGTTTGAGTCCCGCGTTGGGCTCTGTGCTGACAGCTCAGAGCCTGGAGCCTGCTTCAGATTATGTGTATCCCTCTCTCTCTGCCCCTCCCCACTCATGCTCTGTCTGTCTCTCTCTCTCTCAAAAATAAATAAACATTAAAAAAATAAAACCACAATACCATCCAATAATCCCCACTTCCCACTTCAAAGTAATTTTACAAAGGAACTGAAATCAGGATTTTAAAGAGATATTAGCACTCTTATGAACATTGCAACATTAGTCACAAAAGTCAAAATGTAGAAACAAATGTCCATTGACAGATGAATGGATAAAGGAAATGTGTTATATACATACAATAGAATACTATTTAGCCTTAGAAAAGAAGGAAATTCTGCACTATGAGACAACATTGATGAACCTTGAGAACATTACACTAAGTGAAATAAGCCAGTCACAGAAAAACTAATACTGCATGACTCCACTTATATGAGGTATCTAAAATAGTCAAATTCATAGAATCAAAGAGTGGCATATATGTTTCCAGAAGACTACTCAACAGGCTAAAGTTCCCATGAAGCAAGATGAATAAGTTCTAGAAATCTGCTATAATATAGTGTACCTATAGTCAATAGTAATATATTACACACTTAAAGGTTTGTTAAGAAATCAGATGTCATGTCAAATTCTTCCCACAATTAAATTAATTAAATTAAATTAAATCATTTAACTTATAGACATTAAAAAAATAAAAAAGACTTCATTTCCACCTCCACCAGGAAATCCTAACCCTATAGAAGGGAATAGAGTTTGAATGGAGACTTTCTTCAGGCCAGAAACTTATTTTAAATTCCAATGAGCTGGAAAGAGTAAAAAGTTTGATGATTGCAGGAGAAACAGCATTTGGTTCTTTGATTCTGGTGGCTCTCCAAGGGAGGAAGCAGCATCTCAGAGGAAATGACCAACCAGCACATCTAAGAGAGAAGAGTAGGTTGATAAGCCAAGGTTACCAAAGTCATACAGTTTTCTCTACCCACAGCTTGAATGAAAACAGCAGAGTAAGTATACCTGAGGGCACCATGACAGGGAACATCATTTGTCTATCTCAGTGGTAACCACACTGAGCCAGGAGAGGACACCCTGATTACATTTGCATTTGGTAAAATCTCAATAATTTGGCCCATTGTTACAGAAGGAGAAAATTCAAGTATCACAAGTTTTCAAATTTCTGTCTGTTAGGATGTAGGGTTGGAGGCAAAATTCATCTGACTAATTAAAAACAAAAATGTGACATTTCTTGAATGACTATGAAACTACTACAAACCTAAAACTTTTAGTTTTATTTCTAATCAAAGGAAATGATTCAGACTTCTGTTCAGTTAAATAAGCTAATATTTAGAATGGGGCTGTATCTTTTAATATGTCAGATACACTTCCAGAAGAGCAATTAAGGATAGTGGTACTAGATTGTTTTTGTAGTGGTCTTCATTTATTTTGTCTTTCCCTATCCATTTCCTCGAATAGTCCCTTTCCATATGAACTCTGGGTTTGGTTCATATGACTAGTTTTGGCCAATGAGATCTGGGAAAGCAGACTCGAAAAATGTTTATACTTAGGGATTTGTCCTCCTGTGCTCTTCATTTGAAACCTGGGGCTGCCATGTGATACCTGGGCTTAGCCTGCTGGCGAATATGAGACCACTTTGAGCAGAGGGATGCCAACCCATAGGAGGCCTACCCACATCTATTAGACATACGTGTGCCCACCTTACATCATTCAGCCTAGTTTTCCCAGACTAGAAAAACTGATGAAACTGGAAAAGCTATCCAGCAAAACCACAGAAAATGAGATAATACATTATAGCTCTTTCAAGTCACTATATCTTGGAGTAGTACGTATGCCACAAAACTAATTGATGCAGTATTCCATAGTTACTAAAGAGGATGGCTAATTATCGCTAATGCTCCCTTTCATTCTAAACATCCATGTTTGGATGGTAAATTATATGACCACCATAATTAAAAAATAAGCACCAATATCCCAAGGTGCAATCAAAAGCAATTTGTTATATATGGAGTTTGAGAGATACCTGTATAAAACCCCTCTTTTCTTCATGAGTTAGGAACTAATTAAGAGATGGATGCAGAAAGAAGACAGATGAAATTAACATATCAGCTTTGTCATTGGCAAATGCTATTTTAGAAAATGCAGTTTATGAATTTGGAAACACTTGACTGGCTAACCCATCATCTCAGAATTAAATTTACCCACCCTGTCTGAAATAGAGTAGAAAAACTGCAGAATCATAGGGCTATAGAATAAGTCCAAATAAAAGAGGGCATATATGGGCCATGTTTGTAGTTTGCCATTAACTAATAATTAATCTACTTCGGTGCATTAGTGGTCCAGGTAAAGAAAATAAGAATTATTATAAGTAAAGTTCCTTTGTGTGTGCTGCTGGCATAAGTGAACATTTGATTAAGTTACATGTTATATATTCTTGAAAAGACATCTCCTTATAAGGACTGGAGCACTAGAAAATACTCTGAAGTTATTAATGAAAACCGACAGACTTTGTAAAAGCAGGTCACATAGAGGTATCCTTCATGCTGCAGTTGCTTGTGTATTTATCTTACCTTGACAACCATTATTCTTGCCCACGTAAGATTGGCTAGTCTGGCTCTTTGCCCACTCCATGCTACTTGCTTGAACTTTGATGACTCTGAACTTTATGGCCTTGCCATAATCCAATGTAATTGCAAAACTCTATGTGCGTCAAACCATTGGAATACCAGATAATCAATTTCCAAATCTTTTGTTATGGAAGGAAGGAAAAATGGAAGGAAGGGAAGGAGGGAGGGGGAAGGAAGGAAGAAAGAGAAGGAAAGAAAAAGAAAGAGAAAGAAAGAAGAAAAAAGAAAGAAAGAAAGAAAGAAAGAAAGGAAGAAAGAAAAAATCTCAAGCTTGAATATCAAGCCCCTCAAGCTTCTGCTCTGTTTAGTTTAGTGTCATATCCAGCCTTGTAACACAAGAATCTTTACAGGAATTCTAAAGACCATCTTAGAATTCTGCTTAATATAATCATTTAAGTACATTTAAATACAAAATACGTAGACAAAAATATGATTAGGTAAAGATATACAATGCTGTTAGAGATTTTCAGAGTATAATTTAAATATTTTAGTAACTGGGATCGGATTACAGTGATGAGAATCAAACATAGAGAAAAAGTGACAAAGTTAAACAGTTTTCATTAGTAAACTCAATGGAGAAAATTAAGTATGGTATAGTATTCATAGGTGTCAAGGATAATTTTGGATTTTGGACTTCAAAACTGGGTATTATTGAGTGCAGGGGATTAACTACTAGTCAATAGAACATGGCAAATGTAAAGGGATTCTGTGTAAATAATTAAGGTCCAGGTTTATTGTGAACTAATCAAGAGATGGAGCTCCTGCATGGTCTTAGTCAGTCAGGTGGAAACCCTTAAAGAAAAGACTTGATTAGGTGAAAGCCCTTCAAAGGACTCAATCAGGTGAAAGCCCTTAAAAGAAGCCAGAGACTCTCCTTGTGGTGAGGGATTCTGTTGGAGAAGTTTATCTTCAAGTGATTGTGTGCAGCCTCAAGGATCCAAGAGAGAACTTCAGGCAACAGGCAGCACTAAGTCGGGGTCCATAGTGACACCGCTGTAAGGAAACAAATTCTACCAACAACTCAAAGAAACTTTCCAGTGGATTATTTCCCAGTCAAGTCTCCAGATGAAGGTATAACCTGAAAAAACCTCATTTACAGACTTTGGGACACACCAAGCAGAGGACCCGGCTAAGCTGTGCCTGGACACCTGAGCCACAGAAATGGTGAGATAGTGCATGTGTGCTGATTTATGCTGCTAAATTGTAGTAATTTGTTATGCAGCAATAGGAAAATAATATAATGGTATTTTCATATTCATGAGTTAGTCTGAATAACTCAGGTTTTGTTATAGAAACAACCCTCAATTTCAAGAGCTATCAAATTTCAAGTTTATTTCTTGCTCAAATTCAGCAGGCCACAGGTTCTGGTGTCCATTCAATGATTTTAGCCTTAGATGGGAGTAAAGTCAATTCATCCGTTACCATAAGATGAATATATATGGATACAGAAATAGTAGGATAGTAGCTCTGGATGTTGAGAATAAGTTCCTTTCAGATCACTTACATTTCTCAAGGAAATTAGAAGCAAGTAAAATAAGAATACAGTGAAGAGTAGGTGTGAAATAGTCCTCTCAGAGAGTAAGAGCGTAAATTGCCTTGGGAAATGCTGCAGGATTGCCAGGACCTTAAAAGGAATCACCTGCGGTTTGTGGTAACACATTTAAAGTGAGGCCAGTGTATATTTCTCTTAAAAGTTTTCTCTAGCCATTTTTAGCTGGTTGGGAGAAGAGGTGGTAGATGCAAATCCTATATTTAACAATATCTGAGGTTGTTCTTGGAAAGAATGATAAGAAAAGAGAAAAGAGAATTGAGGTACATGAGATGAAGTGATTTTTTTTTTTTTAAGATTTTTTTTTAATTTTTTTTCAACGTTTATTTATTTTTGGGAGAGAGAGAGACAGAGCATGAACGGGGGAGGGGCAGAGAGAGAGGGAGACACAGAATCGGAAACAGGCTCCAGGCTCTGAGCCATCAGCCCAGAGCCCGACGCGGGGCTCAAACTCACGGACCGCGAGATCGTGACCTGGCTGAAGTCGGACGCTTAACCGACTGCGCCACCCAGGTGCCCCAAGATGAAGTGATTTTAATGATGCAAACTGAAATCAATTGGCTAAAAAGGCAAATGAGAACATGAAGGGGCTAATGGATGTGAAAATGAGGGATATCAGTGGATAAGAGACACTATTAGGGTTAGGGAACTATTGGATTACAGGTTTAAGAAATACTAAACTGGAATTATAAGAAGCAGTGCCCAAAGATTGGAATACTTGAAAGTGAGACTTACAAAAGGTGTACAATTATTGCTGATGCCAGATTTGATAGCACGGATGTGGTAGCTAACGGAATGGACTGAAAGACAAAGTTATTTGAAGCAAGCAAGTCAACTGGATCATAATGCAACATCTATAATGCAAGGAATCATCAAGGATGCTGTCAGGAGTAGTGGCTGAGAGAGGGTGATATAAATGACAAGCAGTCGCTATTGGGTGATAAATTGCAACACTGAGGGCTTATATACAACATAATCTGATGACATGTACTTTGAAGACTTGAGCTGTTCAGTTTCAATTGTTCAAAACAATTAATCTGTTTTTAATTTTTGAAGTTTTTTTTTCATCTGGCCTGAAAACGGCAATGAATTCACATAACATACTTTATCTCATGGTTCAGTTTCATGTGAGGTATCGGAGGAACAGAAGTCCCTACATGAGACAGTTCCCAGAGAATCTGGGACCTCAGGGTTCTCACCAGAAATATTCTGACTTCTGTCACTTCTCAGCTGCTGCTGCATTGGTTTTGCAGCCGTGGAAGGTGTACACTTACCAGTAATCCTGTTCTAGTTCAGAGCCATTATTTCTTCTTTAAGATTTCAAAAGGTTCCTAATGATCCCTGCCTCCACTTTTACTCTCTACCCTTCTATCTTCCACACTGTGGCCAGAAAGATATTTCCATATTGAAAATTTCAATTAATGACTTTCAGTTATCCCCCCAAAGAAAATAGAATTAATTTCCAGTTCCTTATATTTGCATTGATTAGTACTCTAAGCTTTTGATATTCTGACATGACCTCCTTCTCTGTTCACTCTCTCCTCACTCAGCACTTAGCCCTAATACCAGTTTTCTGAATGTCATCGTCTTTCCTGCCAAAGTGCCTTTTCACTTCTATTATTCCTGCCTAGAATTCTGAGTTACCTCTAACTCATAAGATAACTGTGCAATTAAAGAAAAGGGTGGGGGGGTGGCACCTCTACATTAATGTAGCCCTTTGGAAACATGACTTGGCCTAGCAATGATTTGAGAATTCAGAAAAGGTAATCCCTTATTTTGGGTAGAGCCAGTTGCTGAGGGGTCCGAGGTGTGTTACAGTGGGAGTGATTGCTTTAGATACATGAAGTAGGTGGAGCCCATTGTCCTTAGAGACCTCAGAGGCAGCAATATAAAACTAACAAATTTGGTCTCCCTTTCATCACCATGCACTTCCAATTGTAAACATTAGCACTGGGAAAATACTGTTCCCTAAAAATCCCTTTTTCATGTTTTAAACAATCATTGCAATTACTTTTTAGTTTAAATTTGCACACATATATTTATAAGTTCTATATTTAATTACATATAATATGTAAATATACACTTTGTATATGCATATGTATATATAAGTATATAACCAATATTTATGTGTGTATATATTTTATAATACATAAATATTTAATATATAAATATGTATGCATATTTATATGTGTAAACACATATATTTATGTGTTACACACACACACACACACACACACACACACACACAAGTGTGCTTGTGTTTGTAAACACTGATGTCTAAGAGCCGGCTTTTAAAATATTTACAATGGTAATATAAGCAAGTGACCTAACTTTGTTTGTTTATCTGTAAAATGAGGTTATCATATTCCTCATAACATTTTGTGTGTTAAGTGAGGTAAAATATACACAGCATTAGTAGGGCATTTAGCACATTGAAAGTGATATTAATGTTTACTATTACAATGATAACCAGACTCCAAAAGTATCACCAGGCCTTAGGGCTATAGAACTGAAAAAGGAGTCTCTCAAGAAAGAAAGGAAAGAAGGAAAGGAAAGAAAATCTACCTTCCTATGGGGTGCCTGGGTGACTCAGTCAATTGAGTGTCCAACTTCGGCTCAGTTCATGATCTCGTGGTTCATGAGTTTGAGCCCAACATCGGGCTCTGTACTGACAGCTCAGAGCCTGCAGCCTGCTTCAGATTCTGTGTCTCCCTCTCTCTCTGCCCTCCCTCTGCTTGAGCTCTATCTCTCAATACTAAATAAAAACACTTAAAAATTTTATTTTTAAAAAATCTGCCTTTCTAAAATAGGTGTTTACATGTAAGCAAGTAACAACACAGTGTGACTAAGTGTTTGAGTAAGAGTATATATATGCATGTACAATAGTAGCTACAAAGAGAGATGTATCATTTCTTCCCAAGACGTGTCAGGGGGTATTTTCCAAAGGTGATAACTCATACAGGTTATGAAGAGTGAGTGTGAACTCAAAGCCAGCATCAGGATATCAGAGCTGTGCCTCCATGTACATTGGTAAGTATTAATCACCACACAAGGGTATCTGGCAATGTTGACATATTACCATATGGTCGAAATTGGCACATGCTCTGGCAAGTTGTACGTCCTCGTGCTGGCATTATTCACCAAAGAGGAAGAGATACCATTTATAATTTGCAAGAAAAAATGCTTTATGATATCTAATGGCACCACAAGGATGGAGAAGCTATTTAGGAATTACAGTCAGGAAAAAAGAATTAAGTAGTACTGAAGTAAACATGACACATCCAGAAAACTGTGATGAAAACATAGCCTGTGTTTGATCAGAGATCTAGAATATAGAATACTTCATGGGGAAAGCAATGAGAACTCAGAAATTCAACCATTATCAGAAAAGTTTTGGAGAAGCACTGAGTGGTTTTAAACAAAAACTGATGAGACATATTTTCAATTTGAAAGATTTCTCTGTCTGAAATGTGTAGTATAGAGGGAAAGAAAATATTGCTAGAGGCAAGGAGATTCATTATGAGGCTATTGAGCTGATGAAAAAAAAGAAGGAGGAAGAAAGGAAAGCAAGTTCAGACAAAAGCAGTGCTCCTAGTCAACCACCTCATTCAGCTTCAAGATCACCGAAGCATGGGCTCCTGGGTGGCTCAGTTGGTTAAGCATCTGACTTCAACTCAGGTCATGATCTCACAGTTCTTGAGTGTGAGCCCCATGTAGGGCTCTGTGCTGTCAGCTCAGAGCCTGGAGCCTGCTTCAGATTCTGTGTCTCCCTCTCTCTGCCCCAACCCAGCTCAAGCACACACATGCATGTGCATGTGTGCGCTCTCTCTCTCTCTCTCTCTCTCTCTCTCTCAAAATTAAACATTAGGGAAAAAAAAAGATTACCAAAGCAGGATTTAAGGGAAGTCCACAGAATTCTGAATGTTTCTGGTGGGAGCATTTGTCTCCCAGAATAAACCAGAAATGTCCCCATATACTATTGGGTAGCCTGTGACTGCTTTCAACCAATACAATATGGCAAAAGTAATGCTATTTCAATTCTGGCCCCATCGTTTAATAAGAGGACCAATAGTTTCCATTTTACTACTCTTAGAAAATTATCATCATGGAAGAAATCCGACTGCCTTCCGGCCACTTTGCTCTGAGATAGTGGAAGGTGTCCGTGTAAAGAGAGTGATGCAGGCCAGCCCAGGTACCAGTGAAGAAGCCATTTTAGACATTTCAGCACTATCAAATGCCAAGTGGAGATTTGAGGCCCTAGAAAATTGACCCAGTTGAGCTATCTAAAATCTCTCTAGTTGTTTGAGCTACCTCAGCTGATGCTGCAAACATCATGCAGCAAAGAAAAGGCACCACTCCCTGAATTCCTGACCTCACAGTTGTGAGTATAATGAACTAGTTATGAAGTCACTAAAATACATCTATTGTTCAGCAACAATAGATAATTGAAACAATTCATTGATTTGTCCATTTGTTTATTATTTTTCTACCTTCTTCTATTGAAAGTTTCATCACTATCAGGACTTGCCTATTTTTCTCACTAATATTGACAACTCTTACAGAAATAGCTGGAACATAGTAGTAATTAATACATATTTCTTGAAGAAACAAATAAAATGGATTAAAAAGAGTACCAAAGCTCTCTTTAGAGGATTTATAGTACTTAGTTACTAACTGGATATAGCCGATGGGTAAAAGATATGGATGGCCTCCATCTGGGCCACTGGACTGATAGCTGTACCACTAGTAGAAACCAAGATAAGGAGAAAACTGGTTGGGGATTGTAAAGTGATAAATGTGGTATATATTGGAGTTCAACTATCAGGACATCTAGGGGGAAACATTAAGCTGTGAGTTTCAGGTAGAAATTTGGCTATCTACCAGTTGTATATTTGACACAAAATGAGTAGGATTTTAATAAAGAAATAATAGATACTATTTTCAAGTTACAAAAGAAAAAAATAGGAAGAAAGTTTGAAACTGAATGACATCTATTTGGTTTGATATATAAGGAGGCTCTCTGGAAATTAAGTTAAAACAGATTCAATGAAATAAGGCAAAACTACTCCAACCATAGTACATTGAGAAATTAACGCAAAATTAAGAATTAGAGTGATTGAGTATATACTACTCTTTCAAAAAACCTAAGACAGGTAAGAAAAATACAGAAGAATGAGTTCTAAAGGATTATATGATCCCACCATTTGGTATAAAACATAAGAGTTCATGAAAGAAAGAAGGAAAAATCAGACCTGAACCACTCCTAAACTAAATGAGGAAATCAACAATCTTGTGGCATCTCTTAATATTGAATAACCAAAAAGTCATGGGGGTAAGTGAGAGCATAATAGGCGCAAACTGTTAACTGCTTAGTAAAATTTAAAGCATCATTATCATTGATTTAAAAATACTATGTAATTGCTTAGAGAAATCTGTAATAAGTCCAAGATTTGCTTGATGTCTAGACTATAAAAAAATCTGATATAGGTAACAAAGAAAATAATAGTTACTTAAAAATAATTTCTCTTCAGACTTCAAATGAATTGTTACTAATAATAAAAAATCTAATAAAAATTCTATTTTTGAAAGCACTAAAAAGCAAGTATTAAAATTATTAAAGCAGAATAGAGACTACTAAGTCAGGTTGGTGATTACACTGCTTTCTTCTAAAAGTGCAAATAATGCTATCTCATGAGTCACTCCATTATTCTGTCTAGAGACAGGAATATGCTTATATTATCCTGCTTTTACTAGATAAGTAAATGTAATTATAGTAATGTGTGTGTGTGTGTGTGTGTGTGTGTGTGTGTGTGTGTGTGTGTGTAGTCATATAGCATTAATGTTTTGGAGAATCAGGACCATATCCTAAGCTTTATAATTTGGGAGGTATAATAGGTACTTTAAATTGTTTGGAAATATTTGTCACTTTTAATTAGTTCAATTTGATCTCAAACATTCATAGAATATTCAGTTCTTAAAGTTGCCCCATTTATAATACAACAATCTTGAAAGATTTGGAGAATAGAAGATAAAAGAAATATTAGCTAATTCTCTACAATGCAAAAGAAAACAAGCTTGGGGGTGGGAAAGAAGAAAGAGAGAAATAAGTGTTGAGATGAAGGGGAGAAGATACGATATTTTCACCAGACAATTGGCCGGAAAATTAATCTCCAGGTTATGGTATCTTGGAATTCTGCAAGAAAAAGTACAATAGATTAAAATCAAAGATTTTCATCAGCTTCCCAGTCTTCCCTTAGAAGAAAATTGCTGGCATGCTAGTTCACTGGGCTAGATTTTCCTTTTTCTAGAAATTGTAATTTATGAATTATATCATGACTCATAGTGACATCTACTGTGGGCAAATGAGTGGGAAGTGATGGCCTATACCACACATACACATATAGTTCACTTTGAGACTATAATCTTGAAATATATATAATGCTCTCTCTGTGCCTTGATTTTATTATATATGCCAGCAGAGTAATGGTATCAGGCTTATGTAATCCAAAGGATGTTATAGGAATTGAATAAAACAAAGTGCTTAAAAAACCTTTTCATTTGGGGCGCCTGGGTGGCTCAGTTGGTTAAGCGTCCGACTTCGGCTTAGGTCATGATGTGACAGTCTGTGAGTTCGAGCCCCGCGTCGGGCTCTGTGCTGACAGCTCAGAGCCTGGAGCCTGCTTCAGATTCTGTGTCTCCCTCTCTCTCTGCCCCTCCCCGACTCATGCTCTGTCTCTCTGTCTCTCTCTCTCAAAAATGAATAAATGTGAAAAAATTTAAAAAAAAAACTCTTCATTTATGATTACTTAATATTAATAAAATGAGGAAGGGAAAGAGAAGGGAAATGTTCTCTGCTATTCAGAACTTAAAATTCCTATGCTGCCCTTCTAAAACCCTCACCTCTAGGATATTGCCAGTTTTATTAAATGGCTCCTCAAACAAGTCACCTGAGAAAATTAAGATAGTTCAGAGTAGTCTCATTCTGATTTGCCATCATTTACCATTGCACTTAGTCTCACCTTTTTGAACTTTGCTGGGTCCAGACTTCCCTTGGCCAAGTAAAATAAGTTCGGTGTTCAGTAAGACAATGGATGTCTGAAGTGGAGCTAACTTAAGACAATCTTTCCACCAGAATCGATGTATATCACACTCCATTGGTCAGTGATTGGTTATGACAGGTAATGAGAAAGAAATCCCAAACTTTTCAGGAAGAAGTAAAAGGTGTATAAACCACACAATGCACAGATGGTGGTTAAATGAGGCTTTCAAAGTGCTAAAATACTGAGTAATTCTGACAGTACTGAGAAGACTGAGCTGCTCATCATTCATTTTTATGTGTGACACTCAACTTAACATGCACATCTATTTAACATAGATATAATTCAAAGTGTATATCCTCTCTTGTTAATTAGAATGACATATTACAAATTACTGTGGATGGAAAGTGTGCTGATTAAAATTTATCCAAGAAAAACTGTGTACAATTTTAAGAAATCACACAAACCATCAAGACACATCTTAACTTTGTAAATTTAAGTTTTATTATTTAAAAATTTGTTGTTTTACATTTACTTATTTTTGAGAGACAGAGACAGAGCACAAGTGGGGGAGGGGCAGAGAGAGAATGAGACACAGAATCTGAAGCAGGCTCAAGGCTCTTAGAGAGCCCGACACAAGGCTCAAACTCACAAACTGTGAGATCATGACCTGAGCTGAAGTCGGATGCTTAAACAACTGAGCCACCCAGGCGCCTCTGTTTTATTATTAAAAGGAACTCAGTTTATGACATTTATCAAGTTAGATAAGGTTTTCTTTTTCCTATCATTATGATGATTATATTTTCTAAACCTTTTAGAAAAAATAAGAATAAGAGGCCAGAAACTGGGTCAATGGATTGTTAAGGATTTTCTGATATACATTTTATTAACTATTACCTTAACCACATGCAAATTAAATACAGTTTAACCATTTTGGGGAAAGTTCTTCATTACCATCCTTGTAGTTGTCATAGAATAAAGACAAACCATGCATCATTTCCTCTTATATTAAAAGTCATAACTTTTTTTCCATTTATATTGAAGAAAATATTGTGGAACATAACTATAGAAGTCACTTTAAGTATTAAAATACTATTGGCTAAAAGTCATACATGCTTTTGTACATGAGGCATATACAATATTCTGGTAACAGTAGACAAAGAAATGCCACATTTATTTTTTTAATTGAGATATAATTGACATATAACATTATTTAGTTTCAGGTGTATAACATAATGATTCAATGTATTTATATGTTGGGAAATGATAACCATAGTAAGTCAGCATTCATCATCTCATATAGTTATACGTTATTTTTCTTGTGATGAAAACTTTTAAGATCTATTCTCTTAGTAATTTTGAAATATTTTAATTCAGTGGTATTAACTATTGTCACTATACTGTAGATTATATACTGAGGACTTATTTCTTTTGATCACTTCTTCCATTTCACTACAGATGATAGTGGCCAAATTTCTTTTTTGTTGACCCTAAACTTTAGAATTACTCAAAATAGCTTTACAAAATTAAATAATACATTTTAAAATTTGTGGATGTTTTGTTTGCATTATTTATAGTTATAAATATTTTTATTTTTATTATTATTTTATTATTTTTTATTACTTTTGAGAGAGACAGAGACAGAATGTGAGTGGGTTGGGGCAGACAGAGAGGGAGACACAGAATCTGCAGCAGGCTCTAGGCTCTGAGCTGTCTGCACAGAGCCCGTTACTGGGCTTGAACTCATGAGCTGCGAGATCATGACCTGAGCTGAAGTCAGAGGCTCAACCAATTGAGCCACCCAGGTGCCCCTATAAATATTTTTTAAAATGGAAGCATAAAATTAAAATTGTCTTAGCTTTCAAAGCAATACGTTCTTTATAATAAACTTCCTCAGGGCACACCATGGGTGGCTCAGATGGTTGAGCGTCCGACTCTTGACTTTAGCTCAGGTCATGATCCCAGGGTCATGGGATCAACTCCTGCATCAGGCTCTGTGCTGAGCGTGGAGTCTGTTTAAGATTCTCTCTCTCTCTCTCTCTCTCTCTCTCTCTCTCTCTCTCTCTCTCTCCCCCCTCTGCCCCTTTCCCCCACTCGCACTCTCTCTCTCTTAAATGAAAAAATAAATAAGTAAGCTTCTTCAATTATAACCAGGGAAATCATAGATGAAATTTATTTTTATTTATTTTTATTTATTTATTTTTCAATATAGGAAATTTATTGTCAAATTGGTTTCCATACAACACCCAGTGCTCATCCCAAAAGGTGCCCTCCTCAATACCCATCACCCACCCTCCACTCCCTCCCACCCCCCATCAACCCTCACTTTGTTCTCAGTTTTTAACAGTCTCTTATGCTTTGGCTCTCTCCTACTCTAACCTCTTTTTTTTTTTCCTTCCCCTACCCCATGGGTTTCTGTTAAGCTTCTCAGGATCCACATAAGAGTGAAACCATATGGTATCTGTCTTTCTCTGTATGGGTGATTTCACTTAGCATAACACTCTCCAGTTCCATCCACGTTACTACAAAGGGCCATAGTTCATTCTTTCTCATTGCCATGTAGTATTCCATTGTGTATATAAACGACAGTTTCTTTATCCATTCATCAGTTGATGGACATTTAGGCTCTTTGCATAATTTGGCTATGGTTGAGAGTGCTGCTATAAACATTGGGGTACAAGTGCCCCTATGCATCAGTACTCCTGTATCCCTTGGGTAAATTCTTAGCAGTGCTATTGCTGGGTCATAGGGTAGGTCTATTTTTAATTTTCTGAGGAACCTCCACACTGTTTTCCAGAGTGGCTGCACCAATTTCCATTCCCCCCAACAGTGCAAGAGGGTTCCCGCTTCTCCACATCCTCTCCAGCATCTATAGTCTCCTGATTTGTTCATTTTGGCCACTCTGACTGGCGTGAGGTGATACCTGAGTGTGGTTTTGATTTGTATTTCCCTGATGAGGAGCGATGTTGAGCATCTTTTCATGTGCCTGTTGGCCATTCGGATGTCTTCTTTAGAGAAGTGTCTATTCATGTTTTCTGCCCATTTCTTCACTGGGTTATTTGTTTTTCAGGTGTGGAGTTTGGTGAGCTCTTTATAGATTTTGGATACTAGCCCTTTGTCCGATATGTCATTTGCAAATATCTTTTCCCATTCCGTTGGTTGCCTTTTAGTTTTGTTGGTTGTTTCCTTTGCTGTGCAGAAGCTTTTTCTCTTCATAAGGTCCCAGTAATTCATTTTTGCTTTTAATTCCCTTGCCTTTGGGGATGTGTCGAGTAAGAGATTGCTATGGCTGAGGTCAGAGAGGTCTTTTCCTGCTTTCTCCTCTAGGGTTTTGATGGTTTCCTGTCTGACATTCAGGTCCTTTATCCATTTTGAGTTTATTTTTGTGAATGGTGTGAGAAAGTGGTCTAGTTTCAACCTTCTGCATGTTGCTGTCCAGTTCTCCCAGCACCATTTGTTAAAGAGGCTGTCTTTTTCCATTGGATGTTCTTTCCTGCTTTGTCAAAGATTAGTTGGCCATATGTTTGTGGGTCTAGTTCTGGGGTTTCTATTCTATTCCATTGGTATGTGTCTGTTTTTGTGCCAATACCATGCTATCTTGATGATGACAGCTTTGTAGTAGAGGCTAAAGTCTGGGATTGTGATGCCTCCTGCTTTGGTCTTCTTCTTCAAAATTCCTTTGGCTATTCGGGGCCTTTTGTGGTTCCATATGAATTTTAGGATTGCTTGTTCTAGTTTCGAGAAGAATGCTGGTGCAATTTTGATTGGGATTGCATTGAATGTGTAGATAGCTTTGGGTAGTATTGACATTTTGACAATATCTATTCTTCCAATCCATGAGCAGGGAATGTCTTTCCATTTCTTTAAATCTTCTTCAATTTCCTTCATAAGCTTTCTATACTTTTCAGCATACAGATCTTTTACATCTTTGGTTAGATTTATCCCTAGGTATTTTATGCTTCTTGGTGCAATTGTGAATGGGATCAGTTTCTTTATTTGTCTTTCTGTTGCTTCATTGTTAGTGTATAAGAATGCAACTGATTTCTGTACATTGATTTTTGTATCCTGCTACTTTGCTAAATTCATGTATCAGTTCTAGCAGACTTTTGGTAGAGTCTATCGGGTTTTCCATGTATAATATCATGTCATCTGCAAAAAGCGAAAAACTTGACTTCATTTTTGCCAATTTTGATGCCTTTGATTTCCTTTTGTTGTCTGATTGCTGATGCTAGAACTTCCAGAGCTATGTTAAACAACAGCGGTTAGAGTGGGCATCCCTGTCATGTTCCTGATCTCAGGGAAAAAGCTCTCAGTTTTTCCCCGTTGAGGATGATGTTAGCTGTGGGCTTTTCATAAATGGCTTTTATGATGTTTAAGTATTTTCCTTCTATCCCGACTTTCTCGAGGGTTTTTATTAAGAAAGGATGCTGAATTTTGTCAAATGCTTTTTCTGCATCGATTGACAGGATCACATGGTTCTTATCTTTTCTTTTATTAATGTGATGTATCACGTTGATTGATTTGCGAATGTTGAACCAGCCCTGCATCCCAGGAATGAATCCCACTTGATCATGGTGAATAAATTTTTTTATATGCTGTTGAATTCGATTTGCTAGTATCTTATTGAGAATTTTTGCATCCATATTCATCAGGGATATTGGCCTGTAGTTCTCTTTTTTTACTGGGTCTCTGTCTGGTTTGGGAATCAAAGGAATACTGGTTTCATAGAATGAGTCTGGAAGTTTTCCTTCCCTTTCTATTTCTTGGAATAGCTTGAGAAGGATAGGTATTATCTCTGCTTTAAACGTCTGGTAGAACTCCCCTGGGAAGTCATCTTGTCCTGGACTCTTATTTGTTGGGAGAGTTTTGATAACCGATTCAATTTCTTTGCTGGTTATGGGTCTGTTCAAGCTTTCTATTTCCTCCTGATTGAGTTTTGGAAGGGTGTGGGTGTTTAGGAATTTGTCCATTTCTTCCAGGTTGTCCAATTTGTTGGCATATAATTTTTCATAGTATTCCCTGATAATTGTTTGTATCTCTGAGGGATTGGTTGTAATAATTCCATTTTCATTCATGATTTTATCTATTTGGGTCATCTCCCTTTTCTTTTTGAGAAGCCTGGCTAGAGGTTTATCAATTTTGTTTATTTTTTTCAAAAAACCAACTCTTGGTTTCGTTGATCTGCTCTACAGTTTTTTTTAGATTCTATATTGTTTATTTCTGCTCTGATCTTTATTATTTCTCTTCTTCTGCTGGGTTTAGGCTGCCTTTGCTGTTCTGCTTCTATTTCCTTTAGGTGTGCTGTTAGACTTTGTATTTGGGTTTTTTTTTTTGTTTGTTGAGATAGGCTTGGATTGCAATGTATTTTCCTCTCAGGACTGCCTTCGCTGCGTCCCAAAGCGTTTGGATTGTTGTATTTTCATTTTCATTTGTTTCCATATATTTTTTAATTTCTTCTCTAATTGCCTGGTTGACCCACTCATTCTTTAGTAGGGTGTTCTTTAACCTCCATGCTTTTTCAGGTTTTCCAGACATTTTCCTGTGGTTCATTTGAAGCTTCATAGCATTGTGGTCTGAAAGTATGCAGGGTATAATTTCAATTCTTGTATACTTATGAAGGGCTGTTTTGTGACCCAGTATATGGTCTATTTTGGAGAATGTTCCATGTGCACTCAAGAAGAAAGTATATTCTGTTGCTTTGGGATGCAGAGTTCTAAATATATCTGTCAAGTCCATCTGATCCAATGTATCATTCAGGGCCCTTGGTTCTTTATTGACCGTGTGTCTAGATGATCTATCCATTTCTGTAAGTGGAATGTTAAAGTCCCTGCAATTACAACTTCTTATCAATAAGGTTGCTTATGTTTGTGAGTAATTGTTTTATATATCTGGGGGCTCCTGTATTCGGTGCATAGACATTTATAATTGTTAGCTCTTCCTGATGGATAGACCCTGTAATTATTATATAATGCCCTTCTTCATCTCTTGTTACAGCCTTTAATTTAAAGTCTAGTTTGTCTGATATAAGTATGGCTACTCCAGCTTTCTTTTGGCTTCCAGTCACATGATAAATAGTTCTCCATCCCCTCACTCTCAATCTAAAGGTGTCCTCAGGTCTAAAATGAGTCTCTTGTAGACAGCAAATAGATGGGTCTTGTTTTTTTATCCATTCTGATACCCTATGTCTTTTGGTTGGCGCATTTAATCCATTTACATTCAGTGTTATTATAGAAAGATATGGGTTTAGAGTCATTGTGATGTCTGTATGTTTTATGCTTGTAGCGATGTCTCTGGTACTTTGTCTCACAGGATCCCCCTTAGGATCTCTTGTAGGGCTGGTTTAGTGGTGACAAATTCCTTCAGTTTTTGTTTGTTTGGGAAGACCTTTATGTCTCCTTCTATTCTAAATGACAGACTTGCTGGATAAAGGATTCTCGGCTGCATATTTTTTCTGTTCATCACATTGAAGATCTCGTGCCAATCTTTTCTGGCCTGCCAAGTTTCAAAAGAGAGATCAGTCACGAGTCTTATAGGTCTCCCTTTATAAGTTAGGGCACGTTTATCCCTTGCTGCTTTCAGAATTTTCTCTTTATCCTTGTATTTTGCCAGTTTCACTATGATATGTCGTGCAGAAGATCGATTTGAGTTACGTCTGAAGGGAGTTCTCTGTGCCTCTTGGATTTCCATGCCTTTTTCCTTCCCTAGTTCAGGGAAGTTCTCAGCTATTATTTCTTCAAGTACACCTTCAGCACCTTTCCCTCTCTCTTCATCCTTTGGGATACCAATTATGCGTATATTATTTCTTTTTAGTGTATCACTTAGTTCTCTAATTTTCCCCTCATACTGGATTTTTTTATTTCTCTTCTTCTCAGCTTCCTCTTTTTCCATAATTTTATCTTCTAGTTCTCCTATTCTCTCCTCTGCCTCTTCAAGCCGAGCCGTGGTCGTTTCCATTTTATTTTGCATGTCGTTTAAAGCGTTTTTCAGCTCCTCCTGACTGTTCCTTAGTCCCTTGATCTCTGTAGCAAGAGATTCTCTGCTGTCCTCTATACTGTTTTCAAGCCCAGTGATTAATTTTATGACTATTATTCTAAATTCACTTTCTGTTATATTATTTAAACCCTTTTTGATCAGTTCATTAGCTGTTGTTATTTCCTGGAGATTCTTTTGAGGGGAATTCTTCGGTTTGGTCATTTTGGATAGTCCCTGGAGTGGTGTGGACCTGCAGGGCACTTCCCCTGTGCTGTGGTGTATAATTGGTTGGTGGGCAGGGCCGCAGTCAGACCTGATGTCTGCCCCCAGCCCATTGCTGTGGCCACAGTCAGACAGGTGTGTGCTTTCCCTTCCCCTCTCCTAGGGGCAGGATTCACTGTGGGGTGGCGTGGCCAGTCTGGGCTACTTGCACACTGCCAGGCTTGTGGTGCTGGGGATCTGGCGTATTAGCTGGGGTGGGTAGGCAAGGTGCATGGGGGCAGGAGGGGCAGGCTTAGCTCACTTCTCCTTTGGTGATCCACTTCAGGAGGGGCCCTGTGGCAGCCGGAGGGAGTTAGACCTGTTGCCGTAGGGGTGGCTCCGCAGAAGCACAGCGTTGGGTGTTTGCGCGGAGGGAGCAAGTTCCCTGGCAGGAACTGGTTCCCTTTGGGATTATGCTGGGGGATGGGTGAGGGAGATGGCGCTGGCTAGCGCCTTTGTTCCCCAAAAAACTGAGCTCTGTTGTCCGGTGGCCCAGCAACTCTCCCTCCCTTTGTCCTCCAGCCTTCCTGCTTTCCGAGCAGAGCTGTTAACTTATGACCTCCGAGATGCTAAGTCGCGCTTGCTGTTGGAACACACACCGTCCGGCCCCTTCGCTTTTGCCAGCCAGACTCGGGGGCTCTCCTTGGCCGGCGGGCTGCCCCTCTGCCCAGGCTCCCTCCTGCCAGTCCGTGCAGCACGCACCACCTCGCCGCCCTTCCTACCCTCTTCCGTGGGCCTCTCGTCTGCTCTTGGCTCCGGAGCCTCCATTCTGCTAGTCTTCTGGTGGTTTTCTGGGTTAGTTAGGCAGGTGTAGGTGGAATCTAAGTGATCAGCAGGACGCTCGGTGAGCCCAGCTTCCGCCTACCCCGCCATCTTCCTCAGGTCCTAATCATAGATGAAATTTAAAACATACTAGAGAATAAAACTAATATGACCAGTCAAAACATTAAGATAGAAAGCAAGCAGAGCCAACATATCCAAGCTCAGTTAATTCTCTATATGCATTCCTGAAGTATTTGACTTGCCCCAAAAGGTGTATAGCAAATAAAATTATAATATTGATATGAACTAGCTACATAAGTTATTTATATTGTTCTTATATATAATATATAAAAAAATTATATATAGTATATTTTTTTCAACAGCTCTTGTACTTACTTCTTTCCATTACAATTCTAGTCTCCATTATCTCTCACATATACTTCTACAAAAAAATATTAAAGAATATTTATACTTTGAAAATACTTAAAATTTAAGGGCACCTGGGTGGCTCTGTTAGTTGAGCAATGACTTTGGCTCAGGTCATGATCTCACAGTTCATGGGTTTGAGCCCCACATCAGGCTCTCTGCTGACAGCTCAGGGCTCAGAGCCCTGAGCCTGCTTCAGATTCTGTGTCTCCCTCTCTCTCTGCCTGTCCCCTGCTCATGTGCACATTCTCCCTCTCTCTCAAAAATAAACATTAAATTTTTTTTTAAAAAGTAAAACTATCCATAATCCTATGACACCAATATCCGTATCTACAAATTTTAAAAATATAAATATAGTGTATATGAATTACCACTTAACTTCTATTTTAGGTAGCATTATTTTTGACACCTTTGTTGTTTTTATATCACTTTTAATGGCTTTCCATAGTTTTCAAATAGAGTCAGTCTTTACTTTCTCCTTTCTAATATTCATTCAGCAATCTTACACACACCCACACCCCTCCCACACACACACACGTGCACACATTTTCCCCCACTAAGTCATTCAAGAACTTGCCAGAGTCCTTGGAATAAAACTGATGAAAGTTCTTTTCAGTCTGTCTTCATTTTACTTTAACATGATAGCATCAGCTCCAGCCAATGAAGTTTCCATAAACAGATCTTTTACTATTTAAGGTCATGACTGTCTCTAACCCTTTATATTGTAACCTGATACCTGTTTTTCCATCTACTCAAGGCTTATGTTTCCATGCCAAACCTAAGACACATTATTAAAATTTTGGAATCAGCATGCACTCACTGAACTAGCTTCTTTCTGATCTCTCCTAAAATGTAGAACAGAACTTTATATATTCTCATTTAATTATACTTTGTTTTAAATTCTTGGGTTGTTTCAAATGTATGTGTATGTTTTCTTGAAATGTCTTTGGAATCTTAAAAGCTACGATATGTGAGAGGACTCTGCGACAATGGCAGAGTAGGAAGTACCAGGATTCTGTCTTCCCACCCAGGTAGTAATTACACTGGCAGGATCTGTTTGATGTAACTATTTCAGACTATGGAGCCTATTAACGACCTGTGCCTTCCAGGGGAAGGACTGGATAGTAAATTCGGTTAATTTTGGCAAGTTTCAACTCAGCTCCTCAGCAATTACCCATGTGTTCCCTCAGCTCCATGAAAGGGAACTATGTATGTGTGCTGGAGCATTTTTGTACACATCTTGCCAGAGTCTAGGTGGGCAACAAGAATCCTATCTTCCAGATAGCACAGAGCTGTGTCCTGGTTACTTACTTCTGCTTCTCATCACAGAGGTGCAGGCAGAGAGGCAGGCACCCACTATTGTTACACTTCATTTACTTATCATGATCCCTGAAAAACACCATTCTACTTTCTGTCTCTATGGTTTTTACTATTCTAAGAAACTCATATAAATGGAATAATTTAGTATTTGCCTTTCTGTGATTGTTTTTTTTTCCCTTATTATAATTTTCTCATGACTTATCCATGTTGTGGCATGTATTAGAATTTCCTTCACTTTTAACGTTGAATAACATTCCATTGTATGTGTGCCATGTTTTTCACCTGTGGTGGACATTTCAGCTTTATTTTTCTGGAGAATTTTTTCGGGCCAAACAGGAGCTTACTTAATTGTTCAACTGGGGGATCATCTGCCCAGCCTCTCTCAGAAGACCACAGCCAATGACATTCTGACACAATGCTATTGAAGGCTGGCTCCCTTGGCTCAAAGTAGAAACAACTCTGGTCCAGTTAGTGGTATAAATGTCCCCGTGGAATATTGCTAAAGCAAATCTCTAGCAAAAACCACACATTTGCTTGGCTTCTCCCCTTACTCTTCTTCTCCTGAAAGCTCTCTTAAATAAACCTGCCCATGTGTCACCTCTGTTCTACTTTGTCAGTGGCAAGAGCAGTACGTGTAAGCTATTCAACAAAAAAACCTAAAAAACCAGGATCATCAAATGAAGAACATAGAAGATGTCTGTGTAATTTAACACCTCTCATTTTGAGGATAATCAAGATATCAAAGGTCAAATTTGATAATATGGCCAATGCTTTAGAAATACCCGTTGTAAATTTATTTATAAAGTTCTTAACTTTGGGATTATTGTCCAAAATATTTCAGGTCTGGGAACACAGACTGAAACCATTCATAAAATCTTGCCTATTACAGAAGACAAGTCCAGATGGATGGCATAGGAGATAGCCATGGACCTGATGTTAACAATGTATTAATTTTATTATGAGTAGGTTGGCTGAAAAAGTAAAAGAAACTAGAAAAGCCTTATGGGCATATGGGAACATCAGGGTATCTCTCACAATGGTAAATGGTGTATTGCTGAAAGATAATTGCATAGTTCTTTCCAGTAACCTTTGCCAGAGAGTATTAAACAGAATACATCATGGCTATTTGGGCACATGAAATGGTGCAAAAGAAGAGCATGGGCTACAGTATTTTGGCAAGCATCCCACAAAGAAATTGATGAAAAAGTAGCTTCTTGTCTGGTATGCCAGCTCTTATAGCATGAAAATATGAAAGTGATACTAATGAGAAGACCAGCAGCTGTCAGACTTGGGAACAAGTTGGCACATGAAAAAAAAAAGTGAAAACCAGTTATTACTACTATCAGAGACTTGGAATTGTTTCATGGTGGAACTAACCTAAAAAAAAGAGGTGGGAGTATAACAATGTAGCCAATATTCATATAGAGTTCATATTGACAAGTATAAAAATTTAAGAATGTGGCTCTTAACAAAATATACTATTTAGGTATATAAAAATAATTTTGGAATTTGCCTAATTTATAAGTTAATTTATGCAGAAAATGTAGATAAGTAAAGAGTATATATTGGGAGGAAATATTTACTAACTTTAAGTTCTTCAAATTAATCTCCCGTATATTTATTATGTTAAGTGATCTGCCAATGACAAGTTTAATCCTGATAAATTATTGAGTATCATATAAAAAGTATTCAAAATTAACCAAAATGATGATTATACTTTTAAAGTATATATGTACAAATGTTAAAAGTCTTAAGCCAAACAGTAAATCAAATATCAAACCTCAAGAATATCAATGATAAATTTAGCCTGTGATTCCTATAACAAGATGTCTGAAAAAGAAGTTTGTTTATTTTACTGACCTTTTGCAAAACAGCCACGTAGTCTAAAAAGATCTACGTTGTCCTTCTTTAAGTAGTTCACATGGGATCTTTTACACACATATCTGTGAAAAGGCTGGTTTATCTGCACACAAATTTTAAGAAGCACTGTATATGTTACCATATCGATGTTTGCATCAACTTTGTGGGATTAATTTGTTCACTAACATAAAATCAATGTTTACTTTTTACTGATGCTATCGTGAATATAATTTTTTAATTTAATGAAGCACATAAATAATATTAAAACCCATTGTCATCACAATTCAGGACATATAGACCATAGAAAGTTGGACAGTGTGTTCTAACTCTTGTGACATAGTGAGTCACTATGCTTACCATGCATTTTCAGACCATAAATACTATCATTTAAATGCATGGTACTTACGAACCTGTTTTTAAATAAAAAATTAAAAGCAAGTAAAATATAACATAAATTTTAAGTTAAAAATACTATGCAAGGGGCGCCTGGGTGGCTCAGTCGGTTGAGCGGCCGACTTCGGCTCAGGTCATGATCTCGCGGTCCGTAAGTTCGAGCCCCGCGTTGGGCTCTGTGCTGACAGCTCAGAGCCTGGAGCCTGTTTCGGATTCTGTGTCTCCCTCTCTCTGACCCTCCCCTGTTCATGCTCTGTCTCTCCCTGTCTCAAAAATAAATAAAACGTTAAAAAAATATTTAAAAAAATACTATGCAATTCACTTGTGAATTTTTTATTACATAATATTTTTGATAATCCATTATTCAAATGCTCTCAAAATCTACTAGGGCCAAGGATAGTTATGTCACACATATCAGACAATAGAGTCCATTATAACAATACTTAAATTAATCTTGATTTGAGTACCACATCTTTCATCTGATGCTGGGTAAATCACATAATCTTTGTTTCCTCACGGATAAGACATGAAATTATTTCCTGTTGTATTGTCTCTCACAAGGTTGTCATAAACATCAATGTTTAAAGCACTATAAATTCAAAATGTTTTATTAGCTTAGTTAGGAATTCACAATTTTAGGTAACAGACTCGGCTAAAAATATAATGATTCTCTATAATGAACTAATCATAATATGATATGGATAAAGAACCAGATACCACAAAATCAACTTATCTATGTCTTTTCTGGAACTCGAGTTGAAAAACAAATTACCAAGATGATGGAAGAACTTAACCTTAATGTTTGTGTCCATTTTTAAGTCTTCATCTCTGCAGGGTAGCTGCTATTTAGAACATGAAATAAAAGGGCTTATCTCTAGTCATGCTTCCAAGTTCTGGTATGTTCTCATTAGAAACCATGTGTCACTAAAATCCTGGGGAGAGAGAGAGAAAGAGAGACAGACTGAGAAAATATCTATCATCTAAACTACCATAAGAAGAATGTAAACTCTATGAGGGCAAAAATGTTTAAATATTTTGCTCATTTCTCTAAGTACAATGTTAAAAATGTTGGCATATAGTAGGATGTAAAAAGAATATTTGTTGCATAAGTGAATCACTTGTTTATATTTGGATTATGTTTAGGAAGTATCTAGAACAGGTAAATTGTAAAGACAGAAAGCATATTGGGAATACCAGGAGTTAAAATGAGGAGGGATTGGGGAGTTATTGGTTAAATAGAACAGAGTTTGTTTGGGATGATGAAAAAATTTTGGAAATGGACAGCGGTGGTGGTTGTATAACGTTGTGACTGTGATTAAGGGACGTGCGCATACGAAAATGGTTAATGGTATATCTTGTTATATATTTTCCCTAATAAAAAATATTTTTAATTATAACTCCAAAAAAATTAACTGATTTAGAAATAAGCAGATAAAATCACTCAATAGACTCAAGGAAAAGTAAGAATATACGATCCTAAAGAATCGATATCTTAACACACATTATTGGTCACATATGGTTTTCAGTAGTAAGTGCATAATGTAAAATGAGCAGGTCTTAAGTGGAGAACTGATGAGTTTTGATAAACACACACAACCATGACCCATCATCCCTGTTAAGATGTAGAACATTACCATTGCTTCAGAAATGTTCCTCTTCCAAGGGTATACTGAGAATGGCTTATAAAAATTTGCAAGTGGAGATTGACCCTATTTCAGGAATTTTTGTGAGCTATTAAATAGGCATTATTAAAAAGCAAGTTATACATATGAACTTACAGCTCAATAAATTAACAAAATTAGTAGTTAATTTCAAAAATCAGATTCATTATTTTACTACATTTTACTGTTATGCTCTTGAGATTATTTGTCTATTGCTTCTGTGTTTTAGAAATAACCATATTTGTATTGTCTTACTGCACATTCCCGACTCTGTCTTCAATAACTTCATGACAGTAGCTTGAAATGGGCAAGGTCGGTATTTACAACATGGAAATCACATTTTTAAAATTCACTTTTACACCCCACAGAGATGTGCTTAAACATACATGTGCACATCACTGCTCACCTATCCAGCCACCCACCACCCACTACCTACCACCACACAGTTTAATTTCCCCATTCTTGAATTTCATATGAATGGAAGCAGAGATAATATTCTCTTTGTTACGCACCTGGCTTCTTCTGTTCAACATATATTTTTTATTCCCCCCTATATTTTCTGCATATATCAGTAACCTGTTCCTTTTAACTGCTGAGTAGTATGCCATTGAAGAAATACACTACAATTTGTTTGCCCAGGATTTTTAATGAAGGTAATTGAGTATTTATTTTTGAGCTAATTTTAATGAAACTGCTACAAACATTTTTGTACAGTCTTTAGTGAATATACTTTTTCTTTTTCTCTTATGTAAATATCTAGAATTGATGGGTCATAGATAGGTATATATTCAACTTTTTAAGAAACTACCATATTTGCAAAGGGTGTATACCATTTCACATTCCACCAGCAATACATGAGACTTCCCATAACCCTGTTTTTTCACTAACATTTAGTATTGTCAATCTTTCAGGTTTTAGCAATTCTGGATTTGAAATGATTTCATTGTGGTTTTAATTTGATGATTAATGATCTTGAACATCTTTCCGTGTGCTTATTAGCCATCTGTTTATCTTCACTTGTGAAATATCTGTTCAGATCTCTTGCTGAATTATTTTAAAATTAAGTTATCTTTTTAAAAAATTTTTTTAATGTTTTAATTTATTTTTGAGACAGAGAGAGACCGAGCATGAGCAGGGGAGGGGCAGAGAGAGAGGGAGACACAGAATCTGAAGCAGGCTCCAGTCTGAGCTGTCAGCACAGAGCCCCACGTGGGGCTCAAACTCGCAGACTGTGAGATCATGACCTGAGCTGAAGTCGGACGCTTAACCGACTGAGCCACCCAGGCGCCCCTAAATTAAGTTGTCTTTTTATTGCCTTGTGTGAATTCTTTATATTGTTACAAGTCCTTTATCAAATGCATGCATTGTAAACATTTTCTATGTGGCCTTAAAAAATATGTTTGGATGAGAAGTTCTAATTTTGATGAATTCTATGTATTTTTTTCTTTCATAGTTAGTGCATTTTGATTCTCTCTCAGAAATTCTATCTTCCCCCATGGTTGTTAAGATGTATTGCATGTTTTCATGTAGGAGCTTTCTTGTTTTACTTGTACATTGTATGAATTTCATCTTACAAATATTTTTGTGTCAAACTTGATGTAGGTTTGTTTTTTTTGTTTTTCTTTTTCTGATGTGGATATCCAGCAGGCATAAAACCACTTTTTGAAAATACTCCTCTTTCTCTATTGAATTGGCTTAGTGTCTTTATCAAACAGCAATTGACCTTTTATGTGTACCTGTACTTTTTATTTGTTCCGTCAATTTATTTTTCTGTCCATACTCCAAGAACACATTGTCTTGATCACTGTAACTTTATAATAAGAAATATTAAGATTTGAAATCATGTAGTTTGAGTCTTTCAACTTTTTTTTACTTAAAATTATTTTTGGCTAGTCAAGATATTTTAAATATCCATATACATTTTAATCTCAATTAAATTTTAAGATTTTAAAATTTTGGTGGAATTTTAACTTAAAATTCATTTAATTGTTTTAGATCAATTAAAATTGTAGCAACATTAAGTTTTTTTAGTTGATGAACATGATGCATCTCTCATTTATTTAGGTTATCTTTGATCCCTGGTAGCAATCTCTTTAGTTTCCCATGTGGAGCTTTTATACATCTTTTGCTAAATTTATCTCTATAATATGGACTTTGATGTGTCTGTTAATGGATTTTAAATTCTTCTCTCATTGCTACCAATATACAAAACACAAATGATTGTAATATACTGAGCTGTGGTCTTGCTAAATTCATTTACTAGTTCTAGTAATAGTTCTGTAAATTTCTTTGGATTGTGTCATCCACAAAAGCAAGCAATTGTGTCATCTGGGAATAAAGAACTTTTACTTCTTCATTTTCAATCTTTATTTCTACTATTTCTTTTTTTCCCCTCACTGCACTGATGAGCACAATTAATACAATACTGAAGAGAAACTGTGAGAGATTTCTTTTCCTTATTTGGGAGATTTAATGTAAAGATGTTCAATATTTCACCATTAAGATGCTCTTCATCTTAATGAAGAATTTGCCTTCTATCCATAGTTTATTGAGAGTTTTTGTTATGAATCTATTCAGATGAACATATCTTCTTTTTTTTAAATTTATGATCTTGTTTTTTAGAATTTATGATCCTAAAGAATCTATATGTTAAAACACATTGTTCACATATGGTTTTCACATAAAATTTGCATAATGTAAAATGAACAGGTCTTACGTGGAGAACTTGACTGGATTTTTTAAATTTTGCATTTCAGCTGATTTAGTAGGTGCAGCTCATTTTAAAAATTTACCTTGCTTGGGGTTTGCAGAGTTTTTTGGTTTGTTTAGGTTTGTTATTTGATGATTGTCATCACACTGATAAAATCTGTCCCAATTTTTCTACTCATCTATTTCTTGGGCTCAATTCTACATGTCTGAAAACATTTACTGTTGCTTCACAAGTCACTGAGCTTCTCTTCATTCTCTAAGTCATTTTTCTCTAGTTCTTGACATTATATAGTTTCTATTGGTCTATCTTAAAAATCAGCCCATTTTCTGTCCTCTTGTTTCTGTTATCAGGCCTATCTAGTAATTTTATTTCTCATGTCAGATTTGCAATTTTCAATTTATAATTTCCATTGGGTTGTCCACTATTGATTTTCTGCATTTATATTCAGTTAATTTAACCATGTTTTCATTTAAGTCCTTAAACATATTTGAACATTTTCTTTAAAGATATTTACTGTTATTTCCACATTGGGTTATTCCTTACTGTGTTTATAATGTCTTTTTTTTTTACTGAACAGTTGGTCACATTGTCTTACCAGTGTATTTTATACATTCCTATTATATATTAGACTTTATAAATAACACTCTTTAGAGTACTTAGATTTTAGTATTCACTGATGATGGTTTCTTTTTGTTTCGGCAGATAATTAAGTTACTGGAAATTCATCTTGAACTTGCAGAGGCTTGGTTTTATGCTCTATTAGGGCAGACTCTGGAAAATTCAAGGTTTTTAGTCAATACCTCTAACTTGACAGGACTCAAAACTCCTGTTCCTGCCACTCCTGTTCCTTTGAGCAAAAGCTGAAATCCTTTCTTGGTCTTTCAGTCCTCCAGATTTTGTATGTATGTATGTATGTATGTATGTATGTATGTATGTATTTATATATACCACATGGATCTTCAGAATGTTCCACATGTGCGTTTAGCTTAGAGGTAAGCCATGGTTTTAAAGGAATTTATGGATATACTTGG
Organism: Prionailurus viverrinus; assembly: GCF_022837055.1. Classification (NCBI taxonomy): domain Eukaryota; kingdom Metazoa; phylum Chordata; class Mammalia; order Carnivora; family Felidae; genus Prionailurus; species Prionailurus viverrinus. The sequence continues at coordinate 94,752,806 of NC_062567.1, read as the reverse complement.
GGATAGACCCTACTGGATTTCATTCTTTCTGAGATTTACCTCCTTAATTTCTAGACATTCTAGTTACCTAAAATTCTGTCTTGTGAAACATTAAACTGATAGAAATGTATCTTTGTACTTGACTTCTAGCCTCTATATTAATAACCTAGGAAATATCCTCACGGGAAAGATATGTGTACTTAGATCTCATCCAGTTAACTTATGTTGTAAAGTGTTAGATAACCTAAAGTTTTTTCCTGTTTTGGATAGCTCTCTAATAGCTTTGTATAATTGTTCCTCCCACCACCAGAGTTTATAATGGTTATCTTTTGGCTGGTTATTCCAATATAACCTACTTTGTCATTTCTGGAGCTGGAATTCACTATTTTAGAAGTATGGTGTGTAGGCATCACTTAATTATTCATTTACTATGTTTCTAACTCTGATTTTTACCACAGGTATTTAGACTCTGATAAACCATAGGGAACATATATTAAAGACTGCATTTCAGGAAAATACTTAGAGTTAAGTAGTCTTACATTCAATTACTATGTGACATATATGTGGCTGAATTCACTGTCAATTTCCTATAAAAACTAGCTTTAAAATAACCAATTTATTTTTTAATGCTGTTCATTCACTCTTTCAAATTTAGTGGCTTGAGATCTGAAATTTAAAAGACCACACAAAAAGATGACAGCTGATTTTTCAACTTAAAGGATATTTGCTATATTCTATATACTTGGCTGCTTGTGTTCACAACATACCCAGAGATGCACTTAGGAGAATGGGTTAATAATAAAAAGGAAATAACAACAACAAAAAGCCCTATCAGAAATATAGGTCTGCTAATCACAATAGGATTGTTAAACTTCAGTAATATCTATAATTAGGTTTATAATATATTTGCCTTTCAATACAAAGAAAAATGAGTGTCTTATAATTTAGCACCCAAAAAGTACTGATAAGTAACTTTTTTCTTTTACTCTGAAGGAAGTAAATAAAGATATATTTTTTATTCAGTAAGTATTTTGTTAAACATCAACATTCTTCCTGTTGCAAAATCTCAAAAGAAGTGTGAAAGGTAGTAAACTGAATTAAGGGAAATTTCTTCCTACCGTTCATCCAAGTTGAATTAATACTCCTACAGATTCTTTTATGGTCTCACAGTGGCTGCAGAAGGCCCAGTCCTCAAAACCCTAACTTCTTTGCCAGCAGTAAGGGGAAAACTCCTTTCCCTAAATTTCAAGCAAAAGGCGTTGTTTTTAATTAACTCTGCTTGGTCACATGAGCATCTTCCTGGTCATGTGAGTCCCAAGGATATGATGGTTTGATTCTAAGAGACATTTTCCATGTAAACTTGTCCAATCTTGTCAAAAGGCATATGGAACTTCATCCAAGATACACGTCTGAGAGTGGGCACATGTGTGATTTTCTTGAACGAAAATGGTGAGGAAATAGTTACTGGGCCGCAATATAACTTGTATCCAATGATTAGCCAAATCAGTCTAGTAGTTTCACCTTTGGGCCCCATCTATAAAGATTTATCATCAACCCTATTACAGATGTGATTTTATTTGGAATGCACTCCCACATCATGAATTCTATAAGTAAAACTTTATCAACTCAGGTTTCTGTTGAAAAAAAAAAAAAAGAGGGCAAGAAAGAGGCAAAGATGGAAGGTAGGAAGACAAGAATAAAAGCATTATCTCAGTTCTTACAGCCTGTGAAGTAGGATAGAAATATTATATTAATAATAGGACTCACATTTCATTACTCTTAAGCTATATTCCTTGTTTTATACACATTCAGCTCCTCAAACTGTGCATGACAAAAGATACCCACAACAAAAAAGCAGGTAATAATCAATATGCATTTCTGTTGGGTATTCTTTCTCTTTGATGTTTGTAAGTTGGATTGGGGGATGGAGAAGCTCATGGTAATGTTATTTTGAGGTACCTTAGAGCTGCTTATTAGCGGGTTCTTATTAGCAGCTTTTTATTGCCAGCTTCCCAGGCCTTTGTGATATGTTTTGAAGATAACGCTTTTGTTCCATCGAAACCATAATGCCTACTTTAATCTGCAATGAATTCAAAAAGAAAGAAGAAAAGGCCAATTAAATTATAAAATACCTTTAAAGTCACTGCTATGCACAACTAGTTTTTATATCTTGGACAATATTAAATTATAGAGCCTTTAGTGAAAAATTATGTTTTGCTTTGAAACCAGTCTGGCAGCAATAATATGTGCTGCCATATGATGATAAGTGCCAATAACCCCGTTAAAGCTAAAAGAAACACATAAATGAAATCACTTTTGAGAAGCCACTATTTTTTTTTAGTTAAGGTACTTATAGTGTAGATCAAATACAGTATTGATGTGTCAAAAAATTTAATGACAACTATTGTGTGCAATCATTTCAGCAGACACTACAGAACTCCATTTTATTTCCTATTTGTTAATGTAAACCATTATATGATGCTAACTATTGCTCTGCTCATTGCTTTATAGACATTGTATGTAAGGACAACTTAATTCTTAAACTGAAGTATTACAATGTTTGTAACAATACTATTGTCCCATTTTAGTGTGAAGAAACTGAGACCTGGAGAGCTAACAAAATTATCCACTGTTATAACAACAATTACTGCAAAATATACCTGTATAGTCTAGCTTCAATGTCTAGGCATCAACTCCCAGTTTATTCTCTTTTTAAATGGTAATGCATGTGTTTTCTGAACCTTCTTTTATAAACCTCCCCTTCTGTTTCCTTTCTCCAGATCTCTGAGGTAATGCTCTACTACTCCACTTAGCAGTTCCCTTTAATTTGTCCAGGCTTCTTACTAGCACCTTTACAGAAATGTTAAGTATTCTTTCTCCCCTTCCTATGATTTTGCTCATAGGATTCTCAGACTCATGAAATAACTTCTGTTCCACACATATTTACTTAGCTTCTATTTAATAATCTTCAGTGATCCAGACTCTCTACAACTCCTATTAACAAATCTATACTAGTTTATTCCTTCAAGATTTGGTTCAACACTCACTTTCTGTAAGAAGCAACATGTAATATCCTTTACTCCCTCAACTAACCATTTTTTATTTATTGTCTTATTGCTACAACTTGCACTGAGTATTGTGTATGTCTATTGTTCCTAGTGCATATACAGAGACTCTTACGGTGATACATAAGCATAGCATTTAGAATAAAAGCCAAAGTTAGATAATACTGGCCAAGACTTCTAACTGAGCTGTTTCTTCTTGCCCCCAAATATTAATAACACAAATTATATGATTTTAAGTTAAAGGATATTTAGGGGCACCTGGGTGGTTTAGTTGGTTAAGTGTCCAACTGTTGATAATCTTATGGTTCATGAGATTGAGCCCTGTGTGTGGTGCTGTGCTGACTGCAAGGAGCCTACTTGGATTCTCTCTCTCTCTCACTCTCTCTTTCTCTCTCTCTCTCTCTGCCCCTCCCCTGCTCCAATTCTCTCTCTCTCTCTCAAAATAAATAAATAAACTTTTAAAAAAATAAAGGATTTTTAGTGGAATGAAATACAATGATACAGATAGACATGCTTTACAAAACCACATAGCGTAAGTATTTTAATTTCTAGTGCTACCCTGGACCAAAGCACACCCACATTACCCTTAGTAGTTAACCAGTTATTTGCAACTGACCATGTCCTGTACATAAATTGATATTTCAGCCAGGTGGACATTTTAGGAGCATTTTGTTTACTTTAGCCTATCAAGTCTCACCATTTCCATTCAACAACTTACTGGACTTTCTAGAGAGTACAATAAGGCAAAAAAAGAAATGTATGGTAGCCACGCCTTGACAATATGATTATCAATGTAGGAAATCCTTAGAAATCAACAAAATAGTTTAGTAAACCAATACATAGTTTTAGAAAATTTTCAGAATAAAATATTAATATACAAAAATCATAGAGTAAATTTGACTTAGGGGCAATGTATTTATTCACTCTTTTGCCATTAAATATATTTTGAGCTGTATATTTTGTCGATGTCCTTTATTGTATTAAGGAAGCTCCTTATATTTCTACATAGCTGAGAGTTTTTGTCATGTGTCAATGTTGAATTTTTCAAATGCTTATCCTTTACATGTTTGTTAGTTCATTACGTAAATTGTTTTTAAAGAATTTTAGAATAGTAAGCAAATATCTCAGATATTTTGTGCTATATCTGACACTTCAGTCAAATATAATGTTATCTCATCTTATTTCTTAGAGTTAGATCTTCCTTTGATCTTGACTTGGGTCTAGAATCAGACTTAGGTTTATCAGCCTTGATGTGAATTACAAGAACACATTTGCAGTTTGTTATCTGTTGAGAAAAGAACTGAACTCTTATCATTTTTCATTTGCTGTTTCTCTTAGAATGGCTAATTATGCACATTTTGAGATCAATTAATGTTACGATTTATTTTCTTAGTACGCAAATTTTAAGTGCCGTAATTAAAAGGATGGGCTCTATGGCCAAATCAGCTAGGTATGACGCCTGAGTTTATCATTTAGTTGCTATGGGATCTTGGCCAAGTTACTTAACCTCACTTTGCTTCAGTTTCTTCATCTAAGAAACAGAGATAAATAGTATTTCTAGTATTATTATAATAATTAAATATATTAATATATAAATCATTTAGATTATAGCACATATTGAGCATGACCTCAGTGTTGGGAATTTTATATTTTTAATTGTATAAGTTTGAGTAGGCTATTCAAGTTCATAAATACATAGTTTCTTCATCTGTTAAAATGGGAGTAAATAATAATAGCTACCAAATAGTGGATGTTAAGCATTCAGCATGTAAGTGATCAATAAATTAAATCTATTTTTATTGTTGGTATTATATTTTTATTCTTGTCATGCTTTCTGCAGTAGGAATGTTTAATTATCCATAACTTGAGCCAGTGCTGGGGTGCATGTTAAAAAATAATCTTGAGATATAATTTTTAAATGCAAGATTGCATGAGTAATCAAAGAGTAGAATTGGGGGGGGGGGAGCTAAGAATATAATAGGAAAAGATAAAAGTAATAGGAAAGAATGTCTGGAACAAGCTGTACATTAACCTTTCTTATCTAAAGAATCCTGATGGATTCACCTATTATCAAATTGGATAAATGAACAACATATATGGGGAATATTCTTTGAGCCAAATAAAATTACAGCAAGTTTTCTTCCTGAGTGACAAGATGTTTACTTTCTAATAGATAAGATGGTATGTTTTAGAGAGAGGAAGAAGAACCACTCTTAAATTCCAGCAATGGACTAATAACTTTTATAAACAAGAGATTAAAAGATTTTTGACCGCTCTGTTCTCAGAACTATTGGTCTACATAACTCAACACTGTCAGGGTAAAAATACTTCTAGCAACCGAGTCATTATATATTAACACTTAACAGGATTTGAAGATGGTATGCATTAAAGACGCAAAGATGTGCCTCACCAGCCCTCTCTTCTTTTCTGCGCCACCAGCTTGCCTTTCAGACTATTGATGGTCTCCACCATCAAGACACCAGTAGACCCAGAAATAGAAGGCATTTTGCTTGGACATTTGGGATTAAGTTGTCTAAGGTCTTGCCTCTTTCATTTATGTTATTTAAAAATGATCACAACAAGTACAAAGTTCTTGCTGCCATGTTTCCCATACTCATAGTCCTATACTGCTCAATTCCACTGCTCCTTGAATAACTCTACAAAATAACTGTGCCCTGTTGAAAGCCCTATTCAATTGTGAACAACCTCTCCTTCCTGTCATCCCATCCAATTTCAAGACTTCCTTTCTGACATCTAGCTGGATAGCATGCAGATTGTATCTTTATACATCTTTAGGCCTGGAAGTATGTTTCAAATGGCTTATAGGTTCATGGAAGGTCTGTACTACAGCTAATGAAGATCAAGCTTGGGGGCCCCTCATTTGCACTGGTTTCTTTCAAGGGTCTAGAAATATGTTCATACATTTTTGTAAAATTTACAGCAGCTAGAAATTTGACGACAATCAGTTAAGACCACTTTCAGTTAAGATTTGCTTTTGTACTTAATTTTGTATTTGTACAATTGCATTATTTTACTTAAAGAGAGTCTCCAAAATTGTATAAATTTCGGGTACCACAAAACCTGGACCTTCCATTATTATTATATAAGTTTAAAAGTTTGTTTTAAAGATGATAATAATAGCTTGATCTGAGAATATTTCTCAAATTATTACCTCAGCCATTCTGAGCCACCTCGGAAAGCATGTGTGCCCTAATACTGTCAATTAAACTTCAGAATTCACTTTAGTAAAACATGGTTAGTGAGGTAAGAAAAAAAAAGCAATCTAGCCCATTGCAATCTAAATATGGTGTATTTTGATTAACTATAGTTTTGCATTATCTCCTCTTTTATTCCCCTCTCTTGATTTGGATAAGTAAATGTAAGCAGTAACATGCCATTCTGTTCTTTCTGGGCAAAAAAATGACTATACATTTGTCAGGTTGTAAGCTTTTACCTATACACTGGAAATTTTTTGTATTCTAAGCTGGGATACAAGTCTGATGTCTGACACGTTTGTAGAATTCCACCAGGATTTTGACCTCTGAAGTTTGATTTTAATTTTTGGAGAGTAGAGTTGGGAATATGATTTTTATCTATAGCAAAGGAGTTCATAGAGTAATGCAAATGTATTTAAGTACATTTTTTTGCATTCCAATCTGAACAGAGGTGTGTACTTTCTATTTGGATATCTCACTGACAGCCTATTTCAGAGTATCTCATAAGTAGACACATAAAATTCTAATGCTCAAACAATTTTCCATTATTTTGCTTAAAAAATATGGTTTTACGTGCAGAGTACATATAAGTGTCATATCACAATTATTTAAAGGTGAGCGTATATGGTAAATATCTGCTCATTAGGAATTCTATATATGTTTTTACCTGATTAATTATTATGCTTCAAATTTAATACATATAGAAAAAAAACTATTAAACTGTAATGATACCGGAAAAGTCGTAGCATAATGAAAAACACCTGCTCTGTAGTACCATTTACGAGGCATATATAGCATATTTGGAATAATTCGGTTATATGTTCTTTTCCTTAGCTTTCATATAAATAGTTTTGAGATATTTTAGTTTACATGCTCTGTCTCAATTCTTGTCTGACTTTAACTATCTGAAATGATGATCCCGTGTTAAAACTTGCCATTGTCTTTTCACTTAAAAAATTATTGCTGTATTTTATGTTTCCATTTAAGACTTTAGTATTTTTCCTAAGCATTTAACAAAGATTAGTAAGAAAATATAGTGCCAGTAGAAGGCAAATCATGGGGCTTATACAGTGTACATCGATGTTGATTATTAGCAAAAGGGTAAAAATGAAAACTTGGGAGTAAATGCAGCTAAAATTACCCAATTCTATATATGATTCATAAAAATTAACATTAATTGTTATCCTATTATTTTTATTTTCTAATAATGGTAATATTTTGAAATTATTTTTCATTTTCATCGGCATCTTTATTTTTGGATAGATGCCAACAGTGTAGTGGAAGACCCAGAAAGTTCTTGAGACTCTTTCATCTCTAGTTTATTCAGCTTATTTCAGCCAATCGAAGCCATCTTATTCAGAGCAATAAGAGTAAAAAGAAAAAAAAAGATTTGCTATAACACAAATAAGCACTTAAATTTTCTTTTAGCCTTCTGTAAATTTCAAGGTCTTCTCTAGTAGAAATAGGTATGTTATAACTTTACATTGTGTTCAGAAGACAAAATAAATGAATGTAAATATAAAAATCTAGAAAATATAAAAATATAAAAAGTATAAAGGAAGTATGCAAACTTACTTTTCAATTGTGAACCTATGCAATCAATGCAGTTAGTTCTTGGACTTAAAATATATCTTCTTTACACACCTTGCCCATTTATCTTGTATGACAGCGTTGATTGTGATCAACAAAGTGATTATGTTTATAAAAAGATAAATCATCTTTTAACACCAACACTTCCAAAATATCAGGCCTGAATTATCATTTTCAGGTCAACTAAAAAATGTGTGATCAGAACTTAACCTCAGAGTGACTTTCAAAGTGAAACGTTCAGAAGCTGCGTGATGGAGTAGACCATAAAAAGCTAGAAATATGGAGACTCCGCTGGAGCAGTAACTCCATTAGGCAATCTTTCAGGTACTTATTCTACATTCTCCATTACTCTAACTAGATTTATTTATTTCTGAGCCTAAGTAAGTACAGATAAACTTTATTCCGTAAACTAAGTAAAGTCATTCTAATTGCTTATTGGTAGCTTAACGTTGAGTGTAATATCTTAGACAAACTCCACTGTAAATTTTTGGCTAAATAATAATATTCCTACATGAATAGATGCTTTTCAGTTTGTTTTGTTAAACAATATCGCTATATCCTTCATTTCCTAAAAAGAAGTACACCTATTTCTAATTTTGCATAATTATATTTCTTTGGTTTTCTCTTGTTTACATGATCATAATTTTCCATTGTAAATATCACCTATATTATGAGGTCTTAGAGGAAATTACAGATGGCATAAAAATATGATTTACAGGTGCATGGTTGGGATATTTAAAAATATATTTGAAACCCAAGGGAGATTATAAACAAGATCAGAGTAATTAAATTTTTGACATTGTAACTTTAATTTATACTGCTCATTTATTTTAATAAAAAAAGGCTGCCAATGTATACTCCCTAATAAAATTGTTTTTAAAAGAAAATTACAGGCTCTTACTTTACTAGAGAGACATCCCTATTATTTTTTGATAGCAACATGATGTGATATGTTTAGAGCCTACATGCTTTTACTCCTGCTGCTTCCTCCTTGGTAAATGTCTTCTCCACATCAACTCTGCATTTTTAAATCCGATCATTTTTTTCAACAACTAACAGGCACACTCTTCATTCTGAAGTGTTCTTTGGAATGCTCAATTAAAATCAATGAATTTTATTTTTATAGCAACTCCTATCTCAATTTTAACTTTTTATCTCGTTTTTTGTCTCAAAGTTATTCAGTTCTATTTTGGTCATTTATTGTGACTTGAGGACAGAGACTTTTTTTTTAATCTCCTTAGGGAACCTAGAACGTAGTAGATGATCAAAAAATGTTAAACTGTATGTACATAAATAATGCAATAATCAGAACCCCAAACCTTAATTTCTTTCTTTCACTCTCTTTCTCTTTTTTTAATAGAGAATTTTTAACAGCTTGGTTAAGGTATAATTAATATAGCAAAAAATTAAACTCTTTTATAAGTACAATTTAATGATTTCAATGAATGCATACAGTTTGTGCAGTTTTAGAATATTGTTATAACCTCAGGCATCCTCTTGTGCTCTTTGCAAGTACATCCCCACTCTGATACCTAGTCCCAGACAACCAAGTATTGGATTCTATCTCTATAATTTTGCCTTTCCCAGAAAATCCATATAAATTATATGTGACTTCTTTCACATAGCATATTTTTCAGATTGATCTATGTTACTGCATGCATTAGTAGTTCCTTCTTTTTTTGCTGAATAGTACTCCATTATGTTAATATACCACAGATTGCTTATCCGTTTACCAGCTTGTGGATTGTTGGGTTGTTTCCAGATGTTTGTTACTGTGAATAATGCTGCTATTAATTTTCCATAAAAGAATTTAGTGGCCATATATTTTCATTTCTCTAGAATAGACTTTGAAGAGTTGAGTGGGTGGGTTACATGGTAAATGTAAATTTAACGTTGAAAGATTAGCAAATTGTTTTACCAAGTGGCCATGGCATTTTATGTTCCCACCAGCAAATCATTAGTGTTCTAGTTTCTTCACATTCTTACTGACAGTTAGTATGCCAGTCTTCCTTCCTTATTTCTTCTTTCTTTCTTTCAATGAATTCTAGTGTAGTATCTCTTGTCATTGTAATTTGTTTCCCTAATGATTAATCATGTTGAATATTGAATTATTCACATGATTGACATGAATCATTTTGTCATGTGTTTCTCGCCATTCAGTCATCTTTTGGAAGGTGGGGCTAGGCTAACAATTAAAATATTTTTTCCTTTTAATGGAAATTTTTGAATTCTTATTTTTGAGTTTCAAGTGTTCTTTATATACTGTATACATAAGATATAGGTTTTGCAAATATTTTCTTCCAGACTGTTGCTTATCTTTCTGTTTTCAGGAATGTCTTTTGATAAGTAAAAGTTTTAATTTTAATAAAATCTTTTTAGTCATTTTTCTTTTATTTTTTGTGTTGTTTTGTATCCTACCGAAGAAATATTTTACTATGGCAAGGTCTCAGAGTGTTTTCTTTTGTGGATCCTTCTAGAAATTTTATAGCTCTAGTTCCTACATTTAAATCAATAATTCATTTTAACCTGATTATTTATATGGTGTGAGGGAGAGATTGATGTTAATTTTTTGTTTGTGAATAGATATACAAATATTTCTGTACCATTTATTTAAAAGAGTATTGTTTCCTCATTTAATTACAATGACACTTTTGTTCAAAACGAACTCCCCATATGTGTGGGGGCCATTTTTGGACTCTATTCTGTTCTGTTGATCTATAAGTCTATTCTTGTGCCAATACTAATCTCCTTTGATTACTTTAGCTTTTATAGAAAACTGGAAAATCAGAGAGTTATGTACTCCAACAGTATTTTTTTTTCTAAATTGTTTTGGTTGTTTTAGATTCTTTATGTTTCCTTATAAGTTATAAGCTAAGCTTGTAAATTTCTATCCCCTCCCCCAACAAAAAAAGCTAGTGAAATTTTGTTAGAGTTTGTGTTAAATCTGTAGATAAATCAATTTGGGAAGAATTTGCTTTTTAGCATATTGAATCTTCTAAATATTAAACATGGTATGTATATCCAATTATTTGTCTTCTTTAAATTTTATCATCAATGTTTCTATTTCATAACTATTTTCAGTGGAATTTCTAAAGTTCATTATCAGATTTATTTTGCTAATAAGCAGAAATGCAGTTGGGTTAGGGGTATTGATCTTGTAATCTGCAACCTTCCTAAACTTGTTTATTTGTTCTAATAAACTTTTTTTGATTCATTATGATTTTCCACATACAAGATTATTTTGTATCTATTTTATCTGCCACAGAAGATAGTTTTATGTCTTCCTTAACAATCAGTACATTAAATATTTCATTCTAGTGCTTACTAGTCTTTATTATTTCTGTTGAGAAGTCAGACAATGATGTTTTCATTTTTCCTTGCACGTTGTGGGTCAGTTTTTTTTTTTTCTTACTACTTGGGGTACTTTGTCTTTGTCTTTGAATTTGAGCAGTTGGAGTATTATGTGTCTGAGTGTGGCTCTATGAGTTCGAGTTTTTGATTAAATATGACAAATAATTTTTGGCTATTTCTTCATTTTCTTCTCCTTTCTCCCTCTCCTCTCCTTTTGAGACACTCATCACATGTATGTTGAAATACACGATATTGTTACAAAGATCTTTGAGGCACTATTTATTTTCTTTCAACCTTTGTTCTCTTTAATCTTTGAAATAGATAATTTTATTAATTTATCTTCAGTTCATATTTTTCATCTTCCATCTCCAGTTTACAGGTGAGGTCTTCTATTGAATTTTTTCATTTTAGTTATTATAACTTTTATCTCTAAAACTTCCACTTGGTTTTTTTATACTTATCATTTCTCTTTTAGAGTCCCTATTCATATTCTAACTGTTATTATAAAATTCTTTAAGTGTTTGGACATATTTAATTATTGGACTTATTTATAATAGTCACTTTGAGGTCTTCATTACTAATTCCAACATACACCATATGAGACCATTTTGAGTTGTTTTAATGTTATTGTTATATGTTGCTGTTGTTGTTGTTATTTTCCCCTAAGCAAGTGTCAAGTTTTCTTTTCTCAGTATATGTAGGAATTTTGCCTGAACTGGGATGTTTTAGATGATAAATTATAGGAATTCTGGATTCGGTTTTTATTTCTCTCAGCACTCTTGCTTCTTTGTTTTATTCTCTTGTCAGTAATTAAATTACATAACCACACTTTCTCATAGTGTGCAGCTATAGTTATCTCTGCTCAGCCCTTCTTTTTTTTTTTTTTTTTTTTTGGAGAGGGGCAAGAGGACTCATACTGATGTCTTCATAATTTAGTCATTAGCCAATAATTCAAGTGGATGTTGTGCTCATAAACCTCAACACTATAATGCTTCTGCCTTTAGCAAACTAAGCTATGTGTGACTAGAGAAACACCTTCAAAGTCAAAGTTACTTCCTAAATCTCACTGGGCTTCTATTTTTTTCAGGGTTCTCTCAGGTTTCTTCACATTTGCAAAGTTTAGAAATTATCCAGAAATATTTGGAGAACTCATATCAGCATTTCTGTTTCTGTGTCACTTCTAGAATCTCCCTGTTATGTTCTGGCTGCTCTTCCCTCCACCATACACTTGGCCTATAACCTCAGTCCCAGTCAGCTATCTTCAGACAAAACAACATCAACAAAAACCTGTTGTTGCTACTCTATTGTCTCTCAGTCTTCAACGGAGTCTTCTATCTCTTATTTCAAAGTTGCTGGGTTTTGCTCTCCACCACAGTTAAAACTGGAGCTTTCTCTGATTAAGCTGGTGGGGAAGCCCAACAAGAAGGCTACAGATTTGCCACCTTTCTCACCCAATACTGTTGGAGTTTTGAAGAATAATTATTTCTCAATTTGTTGTCTGTGTTTGGTTGATCTTTTGTACTATGAAATAATTATGATGGGGGGGGGGAAGGATTTTGTCCAGTTTTATGCTTATTTCCTGCAGAGGGGCATCACCTCTGTAGAAAGCAAAGTAACAAAACTTCCAAAAGATTTTTATTTTTATGGAAATTATGATAAAATCAATACAATCATGTAGAGAATATAATAATATGGATCCTATTATTTCTTAACAGGGTACCACAGCATTAAAGCAGTAACTTATAAGTGAAATGATACCTAATAAATTTATAGGCATTACTGAATACCTAGATACCTGGGTTTTGTAAGCATATGTGAGCATGTGCAGTCTTTTAGAAAACTAAATAATATAAAGCTATATTGAGGTAAAATAATTTACACGTATGATAAAACAATGTAAAGGCACTTCCAGTGTAAAACAACATAAAGCCAACTCCGGAACAAGTGACCATAATAATCTGACCCCTTATCAGAGCAAAGCTGAAAGTGGAAATTATGTGTTAAAAGCAAATCACCTGTTACCTTATGGACAAAAACAAAGAAAAGTTACTTTCCTACTAACGCAAATAAAAAAATCAATGTAATACATGTGCTGTATAAATTGGAATATGCTGCAAAACTTATAAACCCAGCTTTTCATACAAAAGATTTTTTAGTGTTGAATGATGTCAGAAATTACCTTTCACTTAACAAGCTAATGATGTTGTACTTGATGCTATCTCATGACATGAGTGGTATTATTTCAACAGAATAAGCAAAATTTTATCCAGGTGCATAATGTTATAGTTAAACATCTCTATAGTATTAATATTATTCTCAGATTTAATACTTCTAATGGAACTAATATATTTAGTAGTAGTAGTATTATTATCTCATCTTTTCCATGACTCAGAGCACCACAACCCATCAACTTCTCCAAGTCAGTGGCTGAAAGTGCCACTATAATTTTATTTTCTTAATCCATGTACTCTTTCTATATTACTTCAGGCCACAGAGTTCCATCTGCAACACGATTATGGGCTTTGCAATTAGCAACTGCAATTAACCTCTATTTTAAAGCCTTATGGCACATGTATAAATATATAGCTTTGAGACCCTGCCAAGTTATTTAAATATCTTGGTTTCAATATCAAGAGATATGAGGTTAACATTTACCTAAGAGTGTTTTTTAATAGAGGTAAAACAATTTTATTTAAGTTGGCTTATGTATAGGAGATTATTAAATCTCTCCTTGTCGCTTGGTTGGAAGAAAAGAAAACCAGATCTATGCAGTTATACCTAGAGAACAAATCAATCATTTAACAAAGTCATCATTTAATATAAGATGACATTTTTACTTGACTAAAATGGAAGAAACGGATTTTAAAAACTTTCTCATTTCACGACCTGAAACCCCAATGTGCAGGGAAGGATCAGAATACATTGTCGATTTATTAATTTTTTCACCTAGAAGGAAATAAATTGTAATTTGAGAGTCTATTTATTTTTCAAGCACCAGGACAAAAGCAACAAAATGAAACGGTAGTTTCAAATCTCTTCCAGATGCATTATTACATTAATCTGTAATATCTGATTATCAGGTAGATGGAGAGTGAGATAGAGCTCAAAACACCTAAAAGACTATTTTTGCTCCCATTGGAAACTGTCTGATATAGTAAAACCCTTCAGAGAAAAGGTCTCACACTAACAAAAACTGACCTTGGAAGTAGAATGAATTAATTGTTAAGAAGATCGTTTCCTCAGATTCATTCTAAGTACTATTGTTGAACCTCATTGCTGTGTGTGTGACTAGTCAGACAGGAGCCAACTCCCATGATCCAGCATTTGTATAAGGAAACTTACTTTGATATGAAGCCACCACCTGCAGGAAAATCACTTTCAAATCTGTTCTTATGGTAGACATGAATTTAAACATATGGTTGGGGGGAAATTCGATCAATTGAGTAGGAATAAACATAATGTTTGCTCAAACTGTCGAGTAAGGAATTTGGAAAGTTGTGTATGTGCCCGTTGAGAAGGAAACTGGAAGATAAACCCCTCATGGGAGATCTCAGATGAAAATAGCTTGGGGAAAATAAGAGCTTTAACACTATGCGAGTTAATTTAAAAAAACAAAGTCTGGAAACTTTAAGATCTTGACAATTTTTGTTTTGTACCTTATCTTGCTAGAAGGGTAAAGAATTCCATCAGTTTTAACTTTATTTCTTAGTATATCTATCCCATAGATATTTTTTATAGAGAAGTTACAAAAGAGAAAGCTGGAGCAAGTGAACCCATGGTCTTACAAGTAACATAGAGATCAAAGAAAAGTGTGTAACTAAAAAGAGGAAATCACACTGTGAAAATAAATGTAATTTCATGGAAAATTTCCCCATGATTTAAGTTGTGGAAAATTCATCAACAGTTTTTACTCACATATCAATGATCAAATTTCTAAGTATCTTAAAGTGAGTTTTGCCAGTGTTTATCAATAATAACAATGATTGGAAAAATCAACATTAAAAAGCATGCATCATGTAGATCTTCATTTAGAGTAATGAATCAGAATGAAGATAATAAGGTTTACACAATCTAATTTCAAAATGTAATGGTGAAGGATATCAGGGGAATATATTTGCTGTATTTCTGTGTATATTTTGCATGTGCATGGTGACAGCAGGTATTGACAGCTGGCTGGGGTAATGTAGCACCTGCTAATAAGCTGCAGTGCCTGGGAAGGCTCTGGAATAGTTATCAAATAATTATATAAATTGGTTTTTGATTTAGTCCTCCTTAGTCCAGTTCAGGATGTTCCATAAATCTGCAGTTGGCACACTAACATTTTGAATGGTGAATTTTTGTTTTACCCCAGTAAAGTTTTGCACACGGGAAAGAAATTTTACATTTATTTGTCTTTACCTTTACAAAATTTCAATATTATGAGTTACAATTAAAATGTACATCTTGTGGAAGCAAAATTGGCTAAATGAGTGTGTCCTTAATTCATTGGCCTGCAATATCTGGATATTTTGATGCTTGTATTTGCTGCCCACAGCTCTCCTGTGAAAAGAGAAGACAAGGAAAAAGAGAAATGGAAAATAGAATTTACCACTTTTCCAAGTATAAGTTTGGGTCAGATGGAGTAAAAGTTTTCTAAGTGGCAAAGCTATTTATGTGATTATTAATCAGATACTTGTCAAAATATTACCTTTTCCCACATGTGTCTTTCTTTATGTCCTAGTGAAAGGAGACCTTTGTTTGAAACTCTACCTCACTATGTATTTGTATTCAAGATATTGGAGGATCAGATTTATTCCTCCACCTGGATTACACATTTGTACCTTTAACAGATTAGATCCTTCTTCTTATCTGACACAGTGATTTCTTTTTGTTTTCTGTTTTTTTCAAGAACTAGTTTGACCAAATCTGAAGTGCTATTAGAATATACAAAATCCATCATTTTTGAAGCACCTTCATTTCGAAAGGTACTCTGATAAAGGAGAAAGAAACATGAATAAGAAATCATACTGGACTTTGGGAAGGTAACCTGTGGAAAAGAGAGACATGTTTGCAATTAATTATAATGAAATACAGAATGACATGTTTAACATAATAGAGATCCAAACTGATTGCTACAGGAATGCCTTAAAGGAAATAAATTGAACATTCTTAAATAACAATCAAAAGAGAATTACAATGTCCATATATTTTTGCTAACTTTATGAATTTGTTTCAGAGACAGGGACTAACAATAGGTTAATTGTAAGTGATTACAACTGCAGTGTTTGGAGCCACAGCTTATACCTAAAATGGTTGTTTTATAGTTATTTTCATTTTAAAATTGGACTCACTAAATTCAGTGTGTGTGTGTGTGTGTGTGTGTGTGTGTGTGTGTGTGTGTATCCTCAGATCTTTGGAAGAAGTAGATAGAAGTGTTTTAAAACTATAGTATTTTGTTGATTTAGGCTTAAAAAAGAATCCAAAGTATTGTAAAAATATGAGTTTTTTGAAAGATAGATATTTCTTATGAGTCTACAGTGAAAAGAAATTTTCACCTTTCTTATTCTCTGCTCCAATAGGGAAATTGACAATTCTAATTTTATACTTCCAGCTATAAAAAAGAGAGAACCAGGATTTCTGACTGAGCTAAGCCCTTTCTAACCTTCCTCCAGGGTAATAGTTTTAGGTAACTGGTCCATGGACCCTGTCACACAGTCCCGTGAAAACTATAAACCATTTCTACATAGGCAAAAAAAGTTCACTCAAACATGGAATTTTGCATTCAGTTTTAGAGGATTTAAAGACCCCAGAATTCCATTCTCCATCCCCAAATTCAGAATGCTTAATTTAGAGCCTTTCTACCTTCAACTGCATTCAACTACAAACAGTACTAATTGTTGCACAATTACAAAATATGCTTCATAGTACTACTCGAGATAGAAATCTCAGAGAAAACAAGACATTTGGCATTTGACTCGGAAATCAAATGTATAAATCAGAATTAGAAACTTTGCTGTGATTATCACTCAGTTAAAAATTTAGTGCAAAGTGCATTCTCCAAATATACAGTGAAATGATTTTCCTTATGAGAAAAGTTTGAGATGTTTTTATTAAGATTCTTTAATATTTGAGATAGGTTGTTATTATTTTTCCAAACCTGTGGGGAAAACCATTATTGTTACATCCTACTGTAGTTTTGTGAGCTGAAAGCAAGAATGCCTTGCAACAATGCAATTCATTGGGATTTTTGATATTTAATTTTTTTGCAAACCATGTAGAAAAATAATCTTAAAAACAATATCTTTACATGCCATTCTCTCTGCCTTTTACCTAACACATCATTAGTACTGAAAATACTTTTTTAAAGTGTATTTATTTATTTTTGAGAGAGAGAAAGAAAGACAGACAGACAGACAGCATGAGTGGTGAAGGGGCAGAGAGAGAGAAAGAATCCCAAGCAGACTCCTCAATGTCAGCTCAGAGCCTGACGTGGGTCTCAAACTCACGAGCCATGAGATCATGACCTGAGTCAAAATCGAAAGTTAGATGCTTAAATGACTGAGCCACCAGGTGCCCCAATACTGAAAATACTTTTTTGAAAGGCATATATAAATATTGTTTTATAGTATACTTTGAATAATTTATATGATATATCTGTATACTTATAGCTTATTTGCCTAAACTGATTCATACAAGATTAAGAATTATTATTTTTGTTACTCAAGCTCTCATAAAAAAAGCCAATGTTCAGTTACCTATCCAGGATTCCCAATAATCCAACAATCTCTGCTCAATCCTCAATAATTAGCTTTGTACAGTCATTAAACAAATAGAGGCACAAGCCTTCACCATCCCAATACCTGCTGTCCCTTCTCAATAGACTTTTACTTCCTGACCTCAAGCCTTCATGGATGAAATTGTTCCAGATAAGTTTTTTTTTAATTTTTTTTTCTTAATTTTTATTTATTATTGAGAGACAGAGACAGAGCACGAGCCGGGGAGGGGTAGAAAGAGAGGGAGACACAGAATCCGAAGCATGCTCTAGGCTCTGAGCTGTCAGCACAGAGCCCAATGTGGGGCTTGAACTCACGAACTGCAAGATCATGACCTGAGCCAAAGTTGGATGCTTAACCAACTGAGCCACCCCAGGTGCCTCCAAATAAGTCTTTATTAATATGTCGGTGTTTATCAACGTTGACCTATTGGCATTTGGGGCCAGGTAATTATTTATTGTCAGGGGCTGTCCTGTGCATTGTAGGATGTTTGAAGGATCTATACCCTCTGTCTAATAGATGCCTGTAGCATCTTATTTACTTGTGATATCCAAAAATGTCTCTAGACACTTCCACATGTCTCTCAGTGGCAAAGTAGATCTCTCACTGACAACCACTGCTGTAGGTGACAGGTGACAGGTTACTTAGGCATTTTGGCCTTCTCTAGCATATGGGGTTCATCTCTGGATTTATATAGTCTGAGATCCAAAATTAGTTTTGCCGATTAACTGTGACTTGCAATGAAACTCCGTGTCATGATGCTTTGAAAGTTAACCGTATATCTGAGATATACCTGAGACTCATCATCACTTCCTCTTGACATCTTCAGTCATGACTTTATAGGTATCTCTCACTGTATCAAGGGATCTTGGATCTCCTGATAGTCTGAAATTAACTCCTTGCCTTAGAAAGCATTTTTCTGAAGTCCAATAATGTTCTTTCTCTCAGACAATATTGCTTAATGACTGACTTTTGTAGGGCTCTGCAAGTGGTGATGTTTTTATGGTCTCCTCCCACTCTTGTGCCATCCCTCTATCACTTACTTGCTTACTAGTAATTATAGACCAAAATGTGAGCAGAGGAGCTGAACTGCAAAAAGCATGGTATTACACACACATGCTAATAGTACTTATTTCTTAGGAAGTTGAACACATGTTAGTCCAGTCTTTTCCAGTCCTTTCTATCTGGCCAATTACCAGATAGAAAGGAAATTACCAACGTAACTAATATTGCAAAAACAATGTCACCTTAATCTCTCAAAGCCTTCAAGATTTCCACTCACAAACTTATAACCTTCATATAAGTCCTTACCACTTAATGATGACTTCTCAATGTCCCTAAGGTGTGTGCTTCAGTAAGTTCTACTAGAGTCCTTAATTACACTTTTGTGACATTTGAAGCCTCGGATCCCAATAATTTATTTTAAGATATCTCCTATATTCCTCCTCTTTAAATTATACACAAAATTTTATTAAGGGTATGAGTTTTGGAGTCAGACCTCCTGAGTTGGAGGCCTGGCTGGACTCTTAGCTATATTATCTTGTGCAAGTTATTTAAGTTTCCAAATATCACCCTCCTAAAATGTGAATAATGTCTATTCTTGGGTTGTTGCTATGATTTAAGGAGAAAATTTATGTAAAATGCCTATATCAGCATCTATTAAATAGTAATGACAGCAAGTGTTGGTCATTATTGTTCCCTGTTTGCTACCTCCTTGCTTACTAAATTAAAGTTTGAAATAACTAGTAACCAGTGTCTGGAAATCACTTAAAGGGATCATTTTCTGATAGTGTCCTTTTTTTATGTATCCTCAACTTAGAAGCTCTACTATTCAAAGCTATGAGATCTTTGCCTTTTGTATTTAGCAAAGAATTCATGGCTCTCTTATCAACTTGCAGGCTTCTCAAATTTCAAGTATTATAAGAGGCATGCCTTAAAGTAACAGGACATGGGAGAAGAGGAAACAATAAAGAGATCACCTCTTCTTCCCCAAGAGTAAGGTAACTCTCCTCAAATACTTTGTCTTCCTCATTGATGGTAGATAGATAGATGATCGATAGATAGATATGTATACACACACACACACACACACACACACACACACACACACACTTCTCCAGGGTTTTAAATGTATTTGATATAAGTGTAAATGAATACTTTTGAGTACCTTAGAAAGTGCCTTTACTTAAAAGAAAGTTAAAGTTCTTCAGCACTACATTTTTGGATGGCAGCTGTGTAGTTGATATAACCAGAGATTTTATGTTTTAGAACATAAGCCATTGCACATATAGAGAACACAAAGTTTAAGAACCAAAGACATAAAACTACTGAGGAGAAATTATTCGAGCCTCAATTAATTTGGAAATATTATACTTGTAAAAATGTAAGTACTGACAACAAAAAGCAAAAAGTTGAATAAAGAGTCTCTTACTCCTCCATGGAAACTCATCCACAGCTCTACTGGCCAGCACTTCTGCTGCAAGTATATTCCTAGATCACTCTCAAATTGGCAGGGACACTTTTTGTTCATTTAAAATCTCAATCACAACCTGTTCTCTTTTCTCTGCATTGCCAACCTTCAAATTTCAAAGCATCACAACAAAGTCCATTTACCTGGAAATGCATATTTATTCATGTAATTACACTACCTCATTTTTGGTGTTTAATGAATTTATTCTCTCAATCTGGGTATACCAAGATATGTGCATGGCATTTTATTTCCTTTGCTGAAAACTCTAATTAAATGGTCATAGGGTAGGAGAACAGAGTGACTGAAAACGTGCTTCTAAAGAGAAGTCACTATAAAATGTGTTTAAAATATTAGATTAATCAGGGGTGCCTGGGTGGCTCAGTCAGTTAAGTGGCTGACTTTGGCTCAGGTCATGATCTCGCGGTTTGTGAGTTCGAGCTCTGGGTTGGGCTCTGTGCTGACAGCTCATAGCCTGGAGCCTGCTTCGGATTCTGTGTCTACATCTCTCTCTGCCCCTCTCCCCTTGCACTCTTTCTCCCTCTCTCAAAAATAAATTAACATTATTTTTTTTAAATATTAGAATAATCCTACTCATAAGTTAGAATTAGGCAAGTGGTCTAGACTAGCATGGGGTAAGTAGGAAAAATCAATAACGGAAGACCATAAAATGTCATTCTTGATTCTGAAAACATTCTTCTTTTATTTATTCCAGAAATATTTATTGAGCAACTACAAGGTAGTGCACTGGAATTTCACAGGTGAACAATAGGAAGGATACAAATAAATAACCAATTACAGTAATGATATAGTTAATGAAAACCAAAGTGTGATATGCAAGCACATGGGAAGAACAGCTCGAGATAGAATAGCTTTTATTTAAAAGACACAGAGGAGGCTATACCGTGCTTATATCACTTTAAAGCCTACTGTCCAACTTGCAACTAAAAGTATCTAAATCTCTTTGCCAGCAAGCTTTCTCATGAGGGGAAGAAAACTATTGTGGCAAGACAGGCAGGCTAGGAATATCAAGGAATTAACAGTACTCTTCTCCATTCCCCAAGAGGCAACCATCCATCAGTGACTAACAGCAGTTAGGAAATAAAGACTCCAGCCTACTTGCCTCTCATATGGAATTACTCTGAGATGGGTGTTTTATACCATTTCCCGAAGTTTCTGTAGATCTAAGCTCCAGTCCCCCATAATGGTTGCTTACTTGATAATACCTTCGTTATTTGCTGCCTTCCTTTCCTTGTCTCATTTATCACATTCCTTCAGCGTTTCTTGCACCTTTCAAATAAACCACTTTCCCTCAAACTTTCATTTCAGGGTCTACTCCTGGGATGAGCACCATGCAATCTAACATTCCAAAAGTGAAAGAATCCCTATTATAATAAGCACATGTAGAATAAAATAAAAATAGGAAACTTCTACATGGTTAACCACCTATCTTTGTGTTATTTCATGAGTTTCTCGATATTTCTTCTTAAATACTGTGTGGTGATGAAATTGAGCCAAGAAGATAGCATCTCTTTAGGAGATGGAAACAGCAAGACAGAAAGAGTATATGTACCTGGGTCTTTGGGGTCCTTTTTAGAAATAATTTCAAAACTAGCTAGAATTTTGCTCCAATTCTCAAACTTTGTCCTTAGAACAAATATTTTTCTTGATTTGAGAATTCTGGAAATAAGGACCTTAATTTTCTTTCCTTAGCTGAATCATCATCACCCAGTGGTTGTCAACATTGGTTAAGAAACACCAAGATTATCGGGACGCCTGGGTGGCGCAGTCGGTTAAGCATCCGACTTCAGCCAGGTCACGATCTCGCGGTCCATGAGTTCGAGCCCCGCGTCAGGCTCTGGGCTGATGGCTCAGAGCCTGGAGCCTGTTTCCGACTCTGTGTCTCCCTCTCTCTCTGCCCCTCCCCCATTCATGCTCTATCTCTCTCTGTCCCAAAAATAAATAAACATTGAAAAAAAATTTTAAAAAAAAGAAACACCAAGATTATCTGTGGTTATCTCAAAGGATGTCAAAAATCAGTTAATGGGAGGAAAAATACATTTATATAGCTTTCTAAATATTTGGTGCATGGATGTTTGAATATGAAAAGGGAGGGGGAACTTAGAAGTTGTATACTCCTTTACTTTCCTCTGCAAACCCCTAACAAATGTTTGAAAAGCTCAGAGATTTGGATTATTTTGTCACATAGTCTACCTTACTGCTACATAGGTAATCTTAAAATGTCCACCAGTTGGTTCCACTTCTCCCCCAATGAGAGATATTACTGTTTGTTTTGTTTTGTTTTAGCCATTACAGCCCATCCAACCCCTAAGGAAGCTATTTAATTTCCACTTTAGCTAGTTGGGAAGATTAAATATTATAAGAATTTGAAACCAGAAAATGCTATGAATTATAGACATTAGTACCAAACACATATTTTTTTATCCCAACTTATCAAGGAGAAAATATTACTCTTGATCACTAATAAAAACCTTCCTTCTTCAAAATCCTCAGGTCCTGGTTGAGCCCAGGATAACAGAATTTGCCAAAAAAAATAATTTTGGAATTCTTCTCAAGTATACTTGGAATTGCTGAAGTGGACAGAGTAAAATCTCGGACATATGCATGATTTTAGTATTTCCTTGTGCACATTTAAATGGCATAAAGGAAAATGTAGAGGAAAGAGAAGAATTACATTACCACATGAAAATTCACAAGGAAAGAAAAGGAATTTTGCTGTAAAGGCCTGTTCCATCTCTACAGGGGGGTAGTCACTATTTTTCTAGATGTCTCAAGTGACTTTCTACACAGTTTGAGGGAATTCCTCTTATGAACCCATGACACATGGATACTAAGTGCCCGACTAATGACAAGAGCAGCAGCAACAGCCATGAAAATGGATAACATTTGTTGAAGTCTAAATATGTGCCAAGAAGTCTAAATCCTGTGCCTCTATATGTGTATTAACACATTTCATCCTCGCCACAGAGATAGGTACAATTACTATCTATATTATACATAAGGCAACTGAGACACAAAAGGCTTTATTAACTTGCTCAAGGTTACACAGCTATAAGTGGCAAAGTTAAGATTAGAACCCAGGCAGTGTGAATTATAACCATAATGCTACTCTAAATGCAGTTATATTACAATTATTTCAATAGTATAGAAATTATAATAAAACATTTTTGCAATAAGGCATAAAATTGAGCAGTGTCCTGAACTCCTTATTCCCTTTCTCTGGACTGACTTGATACAAAAATGTGAAAGGAATAATACAAACATTTAGAGTTATTTTGGAAGGAAGGAAATTAGGTTTGCTTGGCAGAATGTTACCTAGTCAGCATACTGTAGACATAGACAGAACTTCCAGAGGACTGGGATGTGCAAAAATATTCCACCTTTGGCTTTAAAAGAGGAGATTTTCAAATAGATGTTCCAACACATAGTAAATGCATGTGTCTCGGATCAGATGTTATTCATTAATGATGAAATAAAGATACTGGTAGGCAAGATGTTCTTGAATGAATTATCAGAGGTAAGAAGCCTAAGATCACAAATCTGGATTCAAGTTATGACAGAAACTGGAAGCCTTTCTTGAGGTGAAGAAAAGGGTTTTTTATTAAAATTAATGAGTCTTATGCCAGTTTTTAAAAAACTGAATTTGTGTCTATTAGAGCTGTAGCCAAGTGGTCTATTTTTCCCCCAACTCTTGAAATAATATCAGTTACCATGGTTAAATCAGTGATGCAGTTAATAACATGTATGCCCCAACACCTCCCTGCTGACATTTGTGGACCAGCTGTGCTACAGCCATTTCAGTCACTGAGCTCTGATCTGGTCTACATACCAAACCTACAATCCAAGAGAAACAAAAAAATAAAAATGAAAACAAAAATAAAATATTGGCAATATTGGCAGTATTCCTACCCTAAACTTTTCTTCTAAAGGAGAAAAAAAATATATGGTGTAAAACTTCTCTTTTTCATCTTCAAAAGACAGACATATTGAAATAGAGCTTCCACTGAGGCAAAAGATATGAGAACAAAGCAAGAGAACAAATGAACGGGTCACACAGAGAGAGCTGTGTTCAGTAATCAACACTGTCAATCAATATGGACTTGTTACTTTAATGAATTCTCAAGTGTCATTATTAAGAGAAACGAGTGTCTGTTATTTCAGAATGTAAAATGAATTAATTCCCTACCAATCCAAAAGACCTCTGACAACTCACTCAGAGCTCTATCATTATTATGTACATCAGTGTTCGAATCAGGCATGTTTTCACTTGGAGCAATGTTTGAATGCAAATCCATGTAGTAAGCATCTCCGAGGCTGGCAAGGCACCGTCCATACTTACTATAAATTCTTCTTGATTTGTGACCCATGCATTACATACTGCTTGGTAAGCAAGCTCACTTAATTTGACTAAAAATAAACCCAGTAGTCTCAGGTGAAATTTGTCACTTTAGAGTAGGAAAGGCAAGGGCACACTGTAACAAAAAAGCTGTGGGTTTTGCTGTCAGAGAAACTAGGGTTTCTCTGGGATATTGAGCTAGTTATTTAACCATGAGCTTACGTTTACTCATCCCAAAAATGGAGGTAATGTTATCTATCTCATGGGTAGATGTTGTGAAGATTAGATGACATCCATACACCATAGCTGTATATGTTCAACATTGTTTTTTAGCATATTCATAGTTGGCTTTCACCTTAAAAAGCCGTGGGAATGATGAAATAGATGATGATCCAATAATCAAATAAAAGTAAAAAGGTTTTTATTGTCTCTGGAATGTTTTAGCTCATCATTCTAACATCTTTTGTATCTTCGAAAATTTACTATTTTTTTCCACCGACCTAAGAGGGCAATGTACCCAGCAGGGCTCCTCATTCTAGAACAAAGGCTCATACAATAACACACATTCAAACAAATCCCTGTTGATTCAAATGGTTGAATGAATGAATAAGAGACTGCAAAGGGATTTTAAGGATTGTTATAAACTGCTCACTTTAAATGGAAAGTCTTTATGAAGAATCATACCAATTAAAAAAAAAACATTTCAATAGTCAACATTTGACAAGTGAATAGAATGAAAAGAAATAGATGTATTAACTTGCCCTCAACATAAACAAAGCTGTATCTTAACATTCCCTACAAATTACTATTGCAGTTTTCAAAATGAAAAGGGTTCCATTTAAAAAAAAGCAAAACAATCTGATCTAATGAAATTTAAATCTACCTAAAAATCGGAACAGTAAAAGAATAGCTTTGGTTGCATACCAAGTTCAAATGGAAGACAGAATAGCCTACCAGGTGTTAGGTAACCTTCATAGAAAGGCACAGTGTGCTTTCAAGTTCATGACAGTGCTTAGCAATCATTTTTAATAGTTATTTTTAGCAATAAAATGCATACACAATATAAAAATAAAACCATATCTTTTACAGAGAAAAGTCTACAGAGAAAGCCAAAAGCTTTGATTCTCATGTCTCGGCATGACTACCATGCCACCAGCTGTCTTGCGTTTGGTAACTGCCCAGAATTCCTCAGAGTGATTTTCTGTCAGTTTTCTTGCCTTGCTTCTTCACTCCACTTTCAGCATATTTTTCCCAAGCTTTCAGTGAAGGCCTGAGTGTTAGAAATGGTGATTAGTGTAATCTTGCTCTGTGGCTAGAAGTGCTTGGAATTCCAAAACGTGAATGAGGCCTCACTCCATCAATAAATGATGAAGTCCCGGCTCTTTTTTTCATACCCCATTTTATGGTAAATTTTTCCTCCTCCTGCTGTTTCACCAAGAATGCAAACAGTCATGATTTCTCACTACTAAGAAGAGTTTGTGCAGTCTGCATCTTAGTTTATATGGATTTCTTGTTGTACTCAGCTTTCTGATAATTCAAGAGAACTATGACACTGTAGTTTTTCTAGCTTATTTGTGTTAGAGTATGATACACGGTGTCTTGATTTCTTGTAGCTCTATATCCTAGTCAGAAACACAGTCTTATCTTCACTTTTGTAGGTATCATTGAATGTAGAATTCAAGTATAGTAGGTATTTTCTTTCTATAGAAATGTGATCTCAAAAGAAAAAAAAAAGAAATGTGATCTCTTCTATCCTTCGTCATTAATTTGACAAATCATCTGCCAGTGTTTTTTCCTCCTTTGATAGTAAAGTCTCTTCCCTCCCCCTTCCCCCACCCCCCGCTAGCTAGTTATAAGATGTCTTCCTTCCTTCCTTCCTTCCTCCCTCCCTCCCTCCTCCCCCCCCCCCCCCCCCCCCGCTTTCTCGTTCCTTCTTCATGCTGCTTATTATTTGTAATTTCTTCTTGAATCTGAAGGTTCATGTCTTTCAGTGGTTTTGAACAATTTTCAGACACTCAACTCTTCAAATATTGTTTCTGCTCCATTTTCTCTCTCCCTTTCAGGACGCTTTTCATTATGAGATAAAGGACACGTATTTTCTCTGTTTTCCACATGATTCAAACTAATGTATTTATATTTTTCCCAGATTTTCAGATTTACCACTTGTATTGCTATCTTTCATTGTACCAATTCAGTCTTGTCCTGTATATAGTTTGCTTTTAGTAATTTTAGTGACTATATCACTCAGATCTAGAATTTCCTTTTTTTTTTTAGATTCAAGTTCTCTAGTGATATTTTCCATTTTTAAACTTTCTACATTTATTTCGCTAGCTTCTTAAATATATCAATCATAGTTAATTTAAATAACCTGTCTGCTAATATTTTTTAAAACCATGATTAACTTAGGGTCTGTTCTATTGTCATATTGTCATATACTCTTGTCTCTATGCAGTCCAAGTCACAGGTATTAGAATGAAAAATGTAAAGTCTCTTTCAATATCATCATCCCCGAGAGTGTTATCCTATCCCATTGTTGGTGATCATTTCTTTAATTCAATATAGGACTAAAATAAATTAAACCTTCTTAGAGGTTTTGAAACATCTGTCTGCTTGGTTTTACCTTCTACTTTGCTCTAGGGCTTCCCCAATTGTTTTTTATTCTCCTGTTTAAAAGTTATAAAAATAATTGGATTAGTTTGGGCTCTTTGATTATACGTCACAAATCCAATTCCAACTAACTTAATAAAAATATTCTAAAAAATAAAAATTTCTTGTAGGCCAAAGAACAGATGAAGGACCAGGCTTACAATAAAGGATAGGCAATATTCCATGAATTAGGTTAGTCCTGGGTGGATTACAATTAGCAACTATTTAACCATCTGAGTCAAGTGTCTTGAGATTTATCAACTGAAACACAGTTTCTTATGTTTTCATCTCTGTTTCATTTTGTACTGATACAAATTTAGGATATTACAAAAGGTCAATTGTTTTTAGTTGGGATTAGTCAATAAGAAATTTGGTAGGAGAATGTAGAACCTCTGTGAATATGTATATAAGACACATAAATTTGGTTTCTGATTGACTAAGAAAAAATAACAACTAGAAGGGAAAGGAATAAATATTAATATTTCTAGTTATCCTATACAAATGTTATTGTACATACAGAACCATTGTGCATTCAGGGCATTAAAATAGAAAATGAAATACCTATTATGTAGAGTCAAAAAAGTGCCCAGGCTTATTTTCAGAATGACTAGTTACTTTTAGTATTTCTTGATGGATAGTATAGGATCCGAAAACTGCATGGCTTTGATGTCTGTGAGAAGTATTATCTGTAACGTAAGAGATATTAAATTAAAAAATTCATGTATAGTTCTTTATATGATAGGTTTAAGTTAATCTACTAGAAAAATGATAATGTGAATGTTATACTAATATTTGGAAATATAAAGAAACTTTCATATTTTGCAGTATGAATCATGAAGTGTTATTGCTGGAAGGGACATTAAAGATCAAATAACCCTAACATATTATTTTGCATTAATTCTTCTGCATAAAAGTGTTGAGTCAGTATGAACTATATATGGAATTGGTTCACTTTGGGTTTTACAAATCTGAGATTGTTGGGCCTTAGGTCACAGTGTATAATCTATTGCTTTAATCAAATGGTTTTTTTATTTAGTAAGATAAATAGTAAATTTCTTTTTTTAATAGGGCTAATATGTGAATTTTCATTAAAATTTTTTAAATATTTGTTTATTTTTGAGAGACAGAGCATGAGCAGGGGAGGGGCAGAGAGAGAGGAAGACAGACAGAATCTGAAGCAGGCTTTAGGCTCTGAACCGTCAGCACATAGCCCCATGCGGGGTTTGAACTCATGAACTATGAGATCATGACATGAGCCAAAGTTGGATGCTCAACCAACTGAGCCAACCAGGCACCCATGAATTTTCATTTTTTGTATGGTTCTATAGGTTTGTAGAAAAAGTAGTAGAGTGTTGTCATTAGAAGTTAATATACTGAGGGGCGCCTGGGTGGCTTAGTCAGTTAGGTGTCCAACTTTTGATCTGGTCTCAGGTCATGATCTCATGGTTTGTGCGATCAAGCCAAACCTGCTTGGCATTCTCTCTCTCCATTTCTCTCTGCCCCTCTCCTGCTTGTGTGTTCTCTCTCTCTCTCTTTCAAAAGTAAATAAATAAACTCAGAAAAATAAGTTAATATACTGATAGTAGTATTCATTGATATACATGCCAATGTTGCCTTATATTATAACAAACAAAATCATGTAAAATAGTTATAAAACAAAAAATAGTTATAAATAATATGAACTTTTACAAAGAACAGGATATCATTAAGTATTCTAACCAATAAAACCGAATAAGCAATATGCTGTAGTCACCAAGGTTAGTCATAAAGAACTCTGCTGGCAGAGGCATTGACTTCATTTTTAGCATAACAACAATAACAAAAAAGAGGGTATCATGTTACATGTCAAAGATCACACAACTGGTTAAATGGTAGATATAGAAAGGGCATTTTCGTCTTCAAACCTTGTGATTTTTCCAAAAAAAATTCTCTCATAAGAAGGATGCTTTTTTAGCAAAGAACATTAATACCATGCTATTCTTGTGTGTTCATAAGTACTTTTTCTTTGTTTTGGAAAAGTTTGCAGTCTAGATGGAAAATGGCATATAAATGTGAAAATGTGTTAAAATTATGAAAGGTAACATCTTCACAAGTGCAAATTAAAATAGTAAAAAGTGATGATGTAAGAAACAGCAAATTATACAGGGTTACTATGGTAGTTTATGGAGAAGGAAAATTTCAAATAAGCTTTTGAAGATGATGAAGATAAATGAGTGGTGATATTAGGGGAAAAAATTCCATGATTAAAAACACAAAGGGAACAGGGTGCCTGGGTGACTCAATTGGTTAAATGTCGGACTCTTGATCTTAGCTTGGGTCTTCTCTTATGGTCATGAATTCAAGCCTCGTGTTGGGCTCTGTGCTGGACATAAAGGCCCCTTAATAACAACAACAAAAAGCCCACAAAGGGAGGAATGAGTGGGTGTTACTAATAGCTTAGTAAAATTATTTGAGAGGTGAGGATAGACAAGTAGTTGAAGCAGTCATTGGAAGCTAGAAGGCTGCTCAGAAGGCCATGTATTTGATAGAATAGGAAATACTAAAACCAAGCTGTAGTTTCTATAGGAGAAATATTGCACAATGAAAATGGATCTGAAAAGAGTATTGCAGCAATAATGGATAGTATAATTAAAAAAAAACTAGCATGTGCATAGCAAATCCACTTTTTATTCAATTTTCTCATTATCCTTTACAAGTACCATTTTGTGACATTGAGTGCTAATTGTGCTCTTACATTTATTTTCTCTTTATTCCATTTATTAATGGGACACCCAAGTTTTAGTTACAACATAATAACCAAGCAAGATGTATTTCTTAGCCTCTTTTAGTGTAGATGCATCCATGTACTCACTTCGGGCCAGTGGTATATGCAAGGAAATTAAATTAACAAGTTTTAGATCAGCACCTTGAATGTAAAACTGTTATGCAACATGGTCTGGATCACCCAGTGGAAGAAACAAGCGGTACTTGGAGATCTTGGAAGGCAGGAAGTTTATTTTACACCAGTGGGGTCAGAGGAGATCACTCTCCAGAGGTCTGAGCTCCGAGAGCATAAGCAGAGGGAACAATTTCTAGTCTGTTATTTCCACATTCCGCATTCTGCATTAGTAGTAATTTGGCATACTTGGCAAGCGGGGTAGGAAGAAGAACCCAGAAGGGGAGTCTTAGGTTGGGGACTGGAATTTCCCTATCAGTTCTGTTGGCCATCTTATAACAGATTTTTTCCCTGTCAAAACCACCAAACATGGATTTCCTTATTCACCTTCTTCTGTCTCAAAGGTGCATATGGATGCCAGCTAACAATGGTGACATACTCCAGGATAGAACACCTGGAGATGACAGAGCAAGATGAAAGGAATCTGGATACCTAAATGACTTCTTAGAGCAGATTAGTTTCTCAAGCCCTGGAAAATTAACTTCTGTACTGTTTTGTGTGAAGTAAACTCCCTTGTCATTCAAGCCACATCTGTGGGATCTCTTGTTCCAGCAGTATAACCTAAATACTAATACAGAAGTTGGTACCTGGAAGTGGGGCTTTGCAACAATAAAAACTAAAAATATGTGGGGTGCCTGGGTGGCGCAGTCGGTTAAGCGTCCGACTTCAGCCAGGTCACGATCTCGCGGTCCGTGAGTTTGAGCCCCGCGTCGGGCTCTGGGCTGATGGCTCAGAGCCTGGAGCCTGTTTCCGATTCTGTGACTCCCTCTCTCTCTGCCCCTCCCCCGTTCATGCTCTGTCTCTCTCTGTCCCAAAAATAAATAAACGTTGAAAAAAAAAATTAAAACTAAAAATATGTCCCATTGTCTTGGTATATGGACAGCAGGTGAAGAAAAGATATGCTATATACTGGTATGCTTGTGACACTTGTTAAGGGAAAACATTTTATAAACTATGACCTATAACAACTGGGAGTCATACGAAATGCCTTTGGATTTGTGGTTTGTAGGGGAAGAGGATAGAAAAACACAGAATTCTGACTGTTCCTACCACTTTTAGCAAAATTCTATAAGAAGGAGATAATAAGTTCAGGCAAGAATCTGCCAGTTTGCTGGCAACAGTGAAAGTGAGGGTCTCTCTGCCCATGGTCTGTAAAGGAAATCACTGAGAATCAGGAGACTGAGGGAGATGGAAAAGTCAATGTTTCTATATCCTAAATAGCAGGAGATAAGATTTTCACTCAGAGCCTTTCCTTGTCAGACTTAGCCAAGATTCAAAAATATGACTTACATTATATCCTCCCGATCAAACCCATTGTTTCATTTGGCAACCATTTCTGAATTGAGACAGACAGGGATGGGGAACTTAAAGGTGCTGATAATGGTTGCCCAGTGTAATGTCATCTATTACCTCAGGGAAAGCAGAATGAAGCATATAAATGGGGGGATGGAAGGAGATAACTTATGAGAACTGATGATCTGCAAAGACAATGAAGGACTCCTAGCTGATTTTTTAGAGTTAAATCCTATAATTGAAGAATGATATCAGAGAACACAAATAGGTTTTTGTTTGCTTTTTGATCTTAAAGGTCATGTTCTCTTTCTTATTTAAACCTTATTTTGTCACATGTGCTCTAGAAATTCTCTTCATCAGAACCACATGAAGTGCATGGTAAAACACACATCTTGGTTCTTACCCAACAGCTAATAAATCAGATCTCCTGCTTGTGGGCTACTAACCCAAACAAACAAAAACAAAAACAAAACACAAAAGCACCCTACCAAAAAACAATTGATCATTATGCATCCTAAAACTTGAAAACAACTTTACCCTTTTATTAAAAATAAGTTAATAGTGAACCTGAGAAACGTATCTGATTTTTCTTTATGTGACAGTAAGCAGTGTCAATGACAAGTAGATAGTAAATGAACACATTTGATAAGATGGAAAAATAAATATAATAGATATTTTAAAATATCTGTTATTCACAAAGGTATATGACTATTAATCTAGAGATTATCAAATAACAGTATGACAATACCTATTTTTCTCTCTAGATGACTAAAGAAAATCACTTTCAATTCTGCCTTGTTAGAGCTTTCAGAAGAAAAATGTGCCTAAATATACATACTTTGGCAAAACAATGAACAATTCTGAAACTTTTGATGAGAAAAAAACATCTGAGAGAGAATGAAAGGGAGTGAGAGAGAAAAATGTATATAGCCTTTCCTTATGAAAAAGACTAATCTAGTCATCAACTTAATGGCTAGAGATGTGCATAGTTACAAATGAGTCTCTCAAGAAACCTTAACTTCTTTTTTCTTAAGCTTTAAATAACAATATGAAAGTTAACCACTATGGCCTCAGTAAATGTTGACTTAGAAACTTTTTGTTAAAATGCAGACTTATCTTTGAATTCAAATAATATTTAATACTAAGAAAGAGTTAAGTTACAAAAGAACATGGATATGAAACATGTCTTAGAAGAACCAATGTTAGTTATAGTAAATACAGAAATAATCTTTGCTGTTAGCACTCTATAAATCTTTCATGATAATTTTTGCCTGAGCTAATTTTTAATTGCATTAGCATGCCCTTGTGCAATATGTATATTAACCTGCACAGTTAACTCACTTATTAAATCAAATATTACTTGAGATCAAAATATAACTTTTTATAAACAAGACTGTATCATATTAGAATTAAATATTAAAATGTCATTCCGGTCATTTCCTTGGTAAAATAACATATGGTAGTTCTATACTTAATGGATCCACCAAGAAAATGACCATATATCTTAGATTAGTTCTGCATCCACAGCTTTGGTATAATTGCCATTATCATCCCACAGTTAATTTTTTAAAATTATTACACTGTTAAGATATTCCCCATCTTAACCAAATTAAATAAAGCATTTAACATATTTTAGCATTATAAGGAATTAACTGTAATTTAGATACAAATGACCACATATTTTAAGTGTGTATTTATATTAATCTCATAACAACTCTACTGATAAATTTGATCTGTGAAAATGGCAGTATCCACTTCCCTTGATTGCTTTTTTGAGCTATTTCATATCATTATAAGGTCTGAACACACAAAGTGCTCAAAAAGGCACCTCTTAAAAAGAGGTAGGTATCCTAAGGTAACCATATGAGGACACTGAAGAAGTTAACTCATAAGCAAATACATGATCAACCATCACCAGTGGGCAATGTTTGTTTCTATGAAAGTGACAATAGGACAAGATGTTAATGACTTCCCTTTCTTCTTGGAAAAATACTGCAGGAAGAACAGTAGTGTTACATAAATTACCAAACAAAAGTAGGGTGGGGGAAGAGAAGATAGAAAAGAGGGAACTATTTTTAAGTAAATGAATAGATAAATAAAGGGTAAATTAAAATAAATGTGTAATGTTTGAAAAAATATAAAATTATTTTGAAGAAAAGAAAAAAAAATCAGGTCAGGCTGGTCAGAACCTAAAATTGAGCAGTGACCTGCTCTACAGTGCAATTGTTCTGGGGACTGGTGGCAATGGAATGCTACTCACCACATTATTAAGTGGGCTCTCTACTTTGAGTCATCTTTGTGGGAGGGCCTAGAGGGCGAAAATTTGATTTTACATCCAGAAGCTATTTGTATTTAAATCTGTCTCAATTCTACATTTTTAATAAGATTATTATTTAATGTGTAAAATTAAATTTAAAATAATTTTTGTGGGGTGGAGGGTCGCCTGGGTGGCTCAGTGGGTTGAGTGTCCGACTTCGGCTCAGGTCATGATCTCATGGTTTGTGGTTCAGGCTCCATGTCGGGCTCTGTGCTGACAGCTCAGATCCTGGAACCTGCTTTGGTTTCTGTGTCTCCCTCTCTCAGTCTGCCTCTCCCCAACTCAGGCTCTGTCTCTCTGTCTCTCAAGAATGAATAAATGTTAAAAATTAAAAAAAATTTTTTTTGAAAGCTTAAAATGGACTTCCAATGCTTTTTAATACCACATAGAGCTGATAGAGTAGAAAATATTTCCTGAGAATTTTTTTTCAGTCTCTAAATTCAGGTTTTAGATTACAAAAAAAAAAAATTACACCTCAGGAAAATAATATGTACTTTTCTGCCATATTTACAATAACAAGCCTCTTCTCCTAATTTTTGGTATGTATCCAAATGTGAGATCATTTTAAAGTTTGTACATAGTTGTAAAATTAAAAATTTAACAGCATATTGCAGAAATAACCTATACAATTTAAAGTATATAGCTTTTCAACTTTGAAGTGTTATTAACTTTAGAGCCTTTGCACATTTTTCAATCTAGTGAAACAATTTTCTGTGGGTCTCAACATCTAAAGTAATATATCATGTAGTTTAATCAAACATGAATGCATATATGACTTTAAATTTAATTCATTGTTTCTTATATAATTGTTACCCAATTTCACATGGACCTTTTTGTTCCTACACCATGATAAAAATTCAGAAATTTATGAAGACCTTGCATAATTTGATTGCTCTGAGATCTTCAGAAAAAGTAATACAAATGATAATTAGAAAATCTTTTTTATTATTTTAAACATTTTAAAAACATGATCTACTCATAAGACTTCAAAAGTTGTTATTCTAAATATATTTTTCAACACAAAATAATGTCCCACATATGATTTTTTTGGATATCTAAATTTTATAACCTCATGTGAAATTGTCAATGCATTTCAAATGTATGCACTACTGTATTCAAGACAGCAAGATGGTCCCACAGAAAATCTGATTAGTCTGCCAGTTTAATAGGAACTTCTGTGTTTACCCACAGTGGTACCTTTTCATTAATGGAGTTTCCTCGGCCTTTGGGGTGGTATTACTAACAACAGTGATATTCCTTGCCTAAACTTGGGAAAATAGCTTCTGTACTGGTTCCATGACTTAGTTCTTGGATCATGTAAGGGCATTTGTTGTATTCCAATGTGATTGTTCTGCCTATTCATAGATCTGAAGACGAGCTCAGGTTAAGCTTGATGCAGAGAACAAAGAAAACAGAGCTCCACATGAGCAATTGATTGCCTAGTTCTTTATAAACATTTGCACCGAGGTTCCTGAATTCTCTCTTACTTGTTCAGCATCAAAAAAATCCCTGTAATTCTTAGCACTCAGTCATGATTTTTTTTTTTTAATTTTTTTTTTCAACGTTTATTTATTTTTGGGACAGAGAGAGACAGAGCATGAACGGGGGAGGGGCAGAGAGAGAGGGAGACACAGAATCGGAAGCAGGCTCCAGGCTCCGAGCCATCCTCCCAGAGCCTGATGCGGGGCTCGAACTCACGGACCGCGAGATCGTGACCTGGCTGAAGTCGGATGCTTAACCGACTGCGCCACCCAGGCGCCCCAGTCATGATTTTAGTGTATGGTCATCAACCTTCCAGTGTTATTACCTGACAAGATATCTGAGTCCATGTATTTATACTCATTGTCAATTCCACTATATATTAAATACAGCCTTAAAATCTTTAGGCAATATTTAAATGTAACAATACATATTTTAAACTTAACACATACCTGTGGCTCTGAGGTTATTTACCTAATAGAGGACCAACGTCAACCCCCAATTTTTATCTTTAAGATTTATTTCACCCTGTTGAGGGATTTTCTTTTCCCAAATATTGGACTTCTATACCAATATTTTTTTTTCAATGAACACTGTAGTTGTGAAACTAAAGCAGTAGTAAAGGATGTCAATTTTAATAAAACATTTATGTCCAAACCCTGCAACTGTGTAAGAAAACAATACCTAAAAGTAGATACAAAGTGTATGAACCAATACAATCATCAACAAACAAAATGGGTGAAATTCTTTGACTCTAAGATATTTGAGTCATCACCCGGATGATTTGTTGCTGTTATTTATCTGAATGTATCACCATCCCAAACTAAAGCATACATAGAGTAGATTGATTATCTACATTTGAAATTGCTCTTTGTATACTGCAAATAGTAATTCCACATTGCAGAAGTTAAACATATTTGTGATACTAGATTGTAGCTCATTAGACAGGAAACTTGCACATGCTGTATTTCCATCATTTGCACTGCTAAACAGATCCCAGAGCTACAGACAGGTACACAGGAAAGAAACTCCACATAGAATTGTGTGAGAGAGTCAACAAAGAATTTTCAACTTATTGAACAAGTAGATTCAATATAATAGTACTTGCCTCATTTCTTCCCATAGGCCTATATTTAAGGAAAGCTTGGAGAGAAGTATTTACCAATACTCGCGGCAAGCCTATCCTGAATATCTGTGAAGCCCAGAACAAAAATGAAAATGGAGTCTCACAAACTATAAATCTAAATGTTAAAAATTTATAAATCAAGATGAAAAACTATTAAAGATGTTCTTTCTACTTGACACATATACTTTTATAATGCTCTGGAAGATGATGTTTTGCTAGTCTTTGGAGTTCTGTGGGAGAATCTGGCCTTTCAAAAAGTGGCAACTCTGGGCTTCTACCCACATTATGTTCCACCTTCCATCTTCTATCTTTTCTTCCCCTTCACTAGCAGCCTCTCTTTTCCCCTCACCATGAATAGCTTCATGAGCATGCATTGAACACTGCAGGTCTCTCCTCTACAAATAGCTATAGGCCAACCCTTGGATTTAAGGGTGTGAACCCTAGCAAATGGTTTACTTTTAGGGTCAGAACCAGGACTGAGACCTGTGCATGTCCTGAATCAGATTCGTGGATGTCAGGGCAGTGAATTCCGGGGTTTTAGTGTTTGTGGCCTGTCAGCTTGCCTTATGCTCCCTCATCACATAGTTGCATATAGTTCACTCTAGCATTGTATATTCTATGGGTTTTGACAAATGTATAATGACATTTATCCATCATTACAGTATCGTACATAATACTTTCAATGCCCTGAAAGTTCTCTGTGCTCTATTTTTCCCTCCTACCACCAGTCATTGACAACTCCTGGTCTTTTTGCTTTCTCCATAGTTGTGCCTTTTTCTAAAATGTCCTATAGTTGGAATTATACAATATGTAGGCTTTTCATATTGGCTTTTTTTCAGTTAATATTAATTTAAGTTTCCTCCATGTCTTTTTATGGCTTGATAGCTAATTTCCTTTTAGTGTTGGATCATATTCCATTGTATGGATGTACCACAGTTTATTCATTCACCTACTTGAGTCCATCTTGATTGCTTCCAAGTTTTGACAATTATGAAAAAAAGCTACTATAAACATCTAGAGCAGGTTTTTGCGTGAAAATAAGTTTTCAACTCCTTTGGGTAAATACTAAGTAGTGTGACTAATGAATTGAATGGTAAGAGTCTGTTTTGTCTTTCAAAAGGTCTTCCAAAGTGGCTGTGACATTTTGCATTTCCACCAGCAACGAATGAAAGTGTTTGCTGTTTCATGTCCTTGCCAGTATTTGGTGATGTCTGTGTTCCAGATTTTGGTCATTTGATAAGTGTATAGTGGTATTTCATTGTTGTTTTAATTTACATTTCCCCGATAATATATGATATGGCACATCTTTCAATATGTTTATTTGCCATCTGTATATCTTCTTTGTTGAGGTATCGCTTAAGGCCTTTTGCCCATTTCTTTGACCAGATTGCTTATGTTCTTAGTGTTGAGTTTTAAGAGTTTTTTTCTGTTTGTTTGTTTTGTTGTTTTGTTTTGTTTTTTGGTATATTTTGGTTGACAGTCCTTTATCAGATATGTCTTTTGTGAATATTTTCTCCCATTTGTGGCTGGTCTTCTCATTGTCTTGACAGTGTCTTTCACAGAGCAGAAGTTTTAAATTTTAAAGCCCAGCTTATCAATTCTTTCATAGATTGTGCTTTTAGTGTTGATCTAAAATGTTAATGCAACACGCAAGGTCTTCTAGGTTTTCTCCTACTTTATCTTCGAGGAGTTTGTAGTATAAGATCCTGACACTGGCTTGGGTTTTTTGTTGTTGTTGTTGTTCCATTGGTGTTTTGTTTTGTTTTGTTTTGTTTCTATTGTAATGGAAGTGCCTGACATTAAGCTTTTGATTACTCAGGCATCCACTTTAAAGACAACTACCTGGGGTGCCTGGGTGGCTTAGTCGGTTGGAGTTCCAGCCCGCTTAGGGCTCTGGGCTGATGGCTCAGAGCCTGGAGCCTGCTTCCGATTCTGTGTCTCCCTCTCTCTCTGCCCCTCCCCCGTTCATGCTCTGTCTCTCTCTGTCTCAAAAATAAATAAACGTTAAAAAAAATTAAAGACAACTACCTTGAATAAATAAATTGCTAACCACAGACTAGTTAAAGTGTGAAGCCACCCACCCCTGAAGTTTCCTCTGTTTTAGACATTTCTGGTTGACTTAGTTGACAACTGGCAGCATATTTTTCCCTTTGCAGGCTTTAATTCCTGCCTTTATGTTTTAAATTCACCAATAAAAGGTGAACCTGCAAAACCCTAGCCACCCCACCCTCAACCCCAAGAAAAGCAGAACCCCAGACCCACATTCTTTTCCTCTTTCCACCCACAACCTCACTGTGTGGTCCCAGGCATGCCAAGTACCTCCAGGGCTGTGAGTAAGAAACCCTTTTTTTGTTTGGTTGGATGTTTTGTTGTTCTTTTCTCAAAGTTTCCTAGTGGTTATTGTTGAGGGTACCTTGTAATCATAAGAATCCTAGGGGGTGGTTCAGCCAGGACACTGATTCCAAAAAGGGAAATATTTGTGGGAGCCCAGGTGAATGCCTCCAGGCATTTTTAGCTGATAAAGTCACTGTGGAAAGGCTGAGACCAGCACAAAACAGAGTTTTATAGTTTTGCATTTTATATAGGTCCAGGATCCATTTTGAGTTAAATTTATAAAGGGTTAAGGTCTCTGTCTAGATTATTATTTTTATTTATTTATTTATTTATTTATTTATTTATTTATTTATTTGCATGCAGTTAGTTGTTCCTGCACCATTTGTGGAAAAGACTATCTTTATTATATTTGTCAAAGAGGCAATGGCTATTATTCCTTGGTTTATATCTAGGCTCTCTAATCTGTGCCATAAATTTATCTGTCAATTCTTTTGCCAATACCACACTTTCTTGATTACAGTAGCTTTACTGTAAGTCTTAAAGTCAGGTAGTGTTACACCTCTTTGTTCTTCTCCTTAAATGTTGTGCTGGCTATCCTGGATCTCTCTCCATATAGTCTCTCCACATAGACTTTAGAATCTGTTTGTCAATAGCCACAAAATAATTTTCTGAGATTTACACTGAATCTATAAATCTTCCTAGGAGAACTGACATCCTGACAATGTTGAGTCTTCCTATCTATGATATGGAATAACTCTCTATTTAGTTTTTTAATATTTGTATATTTATGAGTGTGGGAAAAAACGGTGCCATGTACTTAAAATGCATAATTTTAGCTTTTCTCTTCAGATATATACCTTAATTGATTTCAACATTTTCTCATTTTATATTGCACCTGAGATTTCAATGAGTATGCCATCCGTTTAGCTCCATGTTGTCTACATTATTGTTTATTACTGCACTGCATAATGAAAGGTGGTTTTGATGAGTCTTTTAAAATCCCACACTTATTAGCTGTGTGATCTTGTACAAGCTGCTTAAGCTTTCAAAGCCTCATTTCCTCACTTATGGAATGCTAGTAATACTAATAGTAGTAATTCTTATTTTATTAATAACAAATATTACATACTTGTAGGATTGTTGTAATAAATAATGAGATAATTGATGAGGGAGCATAAGGCAAGCTGATAGGCAGCAAACACCACGCTCACCCCCCAGGTGGGATATGTGTAATATTCCTTGGTCACTCCTGGCCCAAGAACAAAGGAAAGGGGAAAAACAAAGGGTTAACTGATAGAGATCATAGTCCTGCAGGACCTGAGTCTCCATCTATTTACAAATATCTTAGTAAATTGCAAGAAAAGGCAATCTTACCAATAGCCTAATCTCCAGAAACCTATAGACTCCGTTTCCTGGAGCCCCAACATCACCCCTCCGTAGTGATGTGGGAAACAAAGGCAGAAGGAAATGGCAGATAGAACCAAATTTCTTATAACCTGTAGCCCATTGACAAACACTTGTGTCTGGCTAAGTAAAACATCTCTCCAGGAACTCCCTTTAGCTTTAGTGATCCAGTATACGTTGTTCCTGTTATGCCCAGAATTCGTGATCCCCAAAGACCACTAGGGAGCCGAGTCCGATGCAAAAGCAAAAGAGCCTTTATTCGAGCTAGCTCGAGCTCAGTCCCCTACCTGCACCGACGCAGCGGTGAGATACCAGGGAGAGAGAGCGAGTTTCAAAAGGACAAAGGTTTTATTGGGGCCTAGGGGCAGTTGGTGAGGTAATGCCTGTGAGGTAATGGCTGTGGCCTCAGCTGATTGGCTGGGGAAGGGTCGAGTCCTGTTAGGCAGGTGAGCGGGAGGTTACTCAAGGGGAGGAGGCGTGGTCAAGGTGAAGGACACAGAACAAGATGGAGTTGGCCGGTATAGGCCCTCCCTTTCAGTTCCCAGCAATCTACTCCATGCGCCCAACTTTCTCTTGTGTAGGTGATTTCATCTATAATGCCAAAATATATATTTTAATAAAATATTTCTCTTTTGTGGATTGTTCTAAGAGATGTCTGAGAAAATATTTTCTAACGTGTAAAACAGTACATAAATCTTAGTTGTTAATAACTTTATTAATAATATAAATTAGCTATATGATTCCTTATATACCTTGTTTCAGAAACAAAATTTTGAAAATGATATATGAACTCACATTCCTTTTATGAATTATAAACCACAATCTAAAATTTTAAGAAAAGAAATAAAGTGGTTAGCGCATGGCAAAGGCATAGTTGTCATTTCTTTTAATAGTTTGTGATAGATTTTGTGGGACCTTTAAATAGAGTTGTAAAAATGGTTATCTTTTTTATAACATGGGGAAAAGTGACTTCAAACACATTCTTAAACACTGCAAATGACTTGGAATATTTATGCATATATATAAACACACACAATCTTGTATGTACTGGGATAGAATTTAGAGTGGCGTCTCATTTTAAAAAACTCATCTGATGTTGGATGTTCAGATTGAAAGTGAAAGTGGTTTAGCTTCTCTGTTAGGATTAGCAAAAGGTGGCATTGCTTTTCCATTAGGATTAGCTGTCAACCATCAGCTGTAACACTAGAAAAATCACAGCTCCACTCTGAGCAAGCCCAGAAGATGATGCCAGGAAGTTACTATCAGGTTCTATCCAGGTGTGCAGAGCCAGAAAACATTACAAGGAAGGAAAAACCAACAAGGGTGTTTGGCATGAAGAAGTTTGCATTACACTTTTCATTTCTGTCTAAACTAGACTCTTTTGCAGATAGAAACATCTAAGGTTGGCTGTCTTTGAAAATACAAAAAGAATCCCCTAAAACAAAAATGTCATTTTTGTTGAGGCTTTTGAGATTTGGAACTCAATACCTGCTTAAAATATTATCATGTGACTCAGGAAATATTCCAGACTTCTATTAAATTATATATACATATTTGCATATCCATAAACTTTTACATCAATTTATATGTCTTCATGTATATAAACACATATATTAGTGTATGTATGTATATTAGGATATAAATTTCCATAGATAATTTTATTCAGCAAACATTTGCTGACTGAATATTTAGAATTTTCAAAATTGTGCTAGGAACTGAAAAGAAAATGAAAGTGAGTAAAACAGAGAAAAAAGGGATTTATTTTCTAGTAGAAAAGACTGGCATATAAATGGAAAATTAAATTGATACAAGAGGTAGTGAGTAGGAAAGGGGGAACATTGTGTATAAAGTGGCCAAACTAGAACCCAATTTATTTAACAACCTAACTCAGCAGACTGTTTGTGGGTAGACCATTCTACTAGGTCTGGTGAGGGTAGAATAGAAAGTTTGAGCTGTTTAACAACAAAAATTAGCTGAGTAAATTTAGAGATCAAAATAATGTTATCCAAGGAAACTGAATTGGGCAGACTCCCATCCAGCAAATTGAAAGGAGCTTGTCCAGCTGTGGAATAAGAAAGGTTTTTAAAGACAGAAAAGGAATAGGAAAAAAAAAAGGTATTAGCAAAGAATGTGTTGTTTCAGGCACATGGCTCCATTTTGGTCTTGTCTCTTTCTTTCTTTATTTTTTTTAATATATGAAATTTATTGTCAAATTGGTTTCCATACAACACCCAGTGCTCATCCCAAAAGGTGCCCTCCTCAATACCCATCACCCACCCTCTCCTCCCTCCCACCCCCCATCAACCCTCAGTTTGTTCTCAATTTTTAACAGTCTCTTATGCTTTGGCTCTCTCCCACTCTAACCTCTTTTTTTTTTTCTTTTTTCTTCCCCCTCCCCCATGGGTTCCTGTTAAGTTTCTCAGGATCCACATAA
The DNA here is from genome assembly GCF_022837055.1 of Prionailurus viverrinus. Classification (NCBI taxonomy): domain Eukaryota; kingdom Metazoa; phylum Chordata; class Mammalia; order Carnivora; family Felidae; genus Prionailurus; species Prionailurus viverrinus. The sequence goes on along the minus strand of NC_062567.1, from coordinate 94,710,062 downwards.
GAGTGAAACCATATGGTATCTGTCTTTCTCTGTATGGCTTATTTCACTTAGCATCACACTCTCCAGTTCCATCCACCTTGCTACATCACGCCAGTCAGAGTGGCCAAAATGAACAAATCAGGAGACTATAGATGCTGGAGAGGATGTGGAGAAACGGGAACCCTCTTGCACTGTTGGTGGGAATGCAAATTGGTGCAGCCGCTCTGGAAAACAGTGTGGAGGTTCCTCAGAAAATTAAAAATAGACTTACCCTATGACCCAGCAATAGCACTGCTAGGAATTTACCCAAGGGATACAGGAGTACTGATGCATAGGGGCACTTGTACCCCAATGTTTATAGCAGCACTCTCAACAATAGCCAAATTATGGAAAGAGCCTAAATGTCCATCAACTAATGAATGGATAAAGAAATTGTGGTTTGTCTCTTTCTTAAGCATGTTTAATTCACCACCCCCACCCTTTCCACCCAACTGGGAGACCCTTCACACATGGTAGGATATAATATCATCAGTCATTTGGTGTTTAACCAAGGTATAAAAGGTATAAAGGATTATGAATGGAAATTTTATAATACCTATCATCCCTTAAAATGCACATTTTCTATAAGCAAATTCAGTTCTAGGAAGCTCCCCTTGCTGCATCCCCAAGGAAAACAAGAAAAAATGGTATGTTTTTCCTTCTGAGAATACTCAAATATGGCATTGCTAGAATATGATAAAGTTAGAAACCATCTACTGTGGAGGCTGCTTTTAGGCAAACAGGCTTGAGCAGTGGAATTCAGAAAGGGCCACAGTGACCTCCCTGGCTGAGTACATACAGGCCATCAGTCTACCCACCCCAAAATACCCATAGGCCCTAACTGGCCAATGGGCTATTTACTACTAGTCACAGTTACCCCAAAAGGGAAAGTTCCATACATCACCATACCTCCTCACCTTCCCTCCTTAAAAGCAGCCCCCTCCCACTGCCTCCTTGCAGACAGCCTCTCCTTGCTGTCTTGTCCTCTGCACCCTTGTGGTGTGTTCAGTAAACTTCTACCTCCTTTGTTCTGCCTCAGATGAATTCTTTCACCTCCCAGGCCAGAGGTTTCCACCCCATCATCGACCCACATCTGGGCATCCCCAACCAATCAAGAGAAATCCCATTTAGACACCACACCTACCTAACTTTCAAAGGGAGGAAACTTGTGAAGTGGCATATGTTACACCCAGTAACAGAATTAGTTTTAAAAAAATAACAATTTTGTTTTAAAACATATTTAGTACAAAAAAAAAATGTTTATAAGAGATTATCTTACGGAACAGACCCTAACCAGTCAGCACTCTATATAAGAACATGTTGTTCCTCTAAGAATGCCTTAGAAATAGATGCATTTTAAAACAATTTGTTTAAATTTGAACCAGAATACTACCTACTGATTTTTTTTTCATATTTGATGGATATTAACTACCACATACATCGCTGATAGTTAATATCACATATATAATATGTCACAATGTTTATTTGTATTTGTAGTATTGGATTCCGTAGTGATGAGGCTTATGTATGATTTCAAAATCAGGGGCGCCTGGGTGGCGCAGTCGGTTAAGCGTCCGACTTCAGCCAGGTCACGATCTCGCGGTCTGTGAGTTCGAGCCCCGCGTCGGGCTCTGGGCTGATGGCTCGGAGCCTGGAGCCTGTTTCCGATTCTGTGTCTCCCTCTCTCTCTGCCCCTCCCCCGTTCATGCTCTGTCTCTCTCTGTCCCAAAAATAAATAAACGTTGAAAAAAAATTAAAAAAAAAAATCAAACCATGACTACACATGGGAAATACTTGCTAAATCACACTTGTTATCTTGTACCTCTAACATGATTGTGCGTGAGGGAAATGAGAACGCTCTCTAAATTTAGATCAGATTGCCACTATGGTGAGCTGACTGTTGAGAGGTAAGCCCTGTAGGGAGAGAGCAGCCTTAGGTAAGCAGTGTGCCACATCTCCTCTTTAGATTGTTAGAATTTCTAAGTACTGAATAAACCATAACTGAAGTTGTGACTAACTTCTTTTCTTCTCCCAAAACAAACAAAAATCTCTCTCGAAAGTGTTTTCCTTCAGTTTTGGATCTGTTTTATGCTCTCCAAGTCTTTATTTTCTCTTCCTTGTTTCTGTAAGCACCTTAAGTTTTCCAGTTGCTTCAGTGAAGGGAGACTTTATATAAAGCAGAGACACTTTGCAACATAATAGATAAACACATTATGATTTGTTGCCTCAGATGATATTTGCCAGATATGTAAAGTATTTTATTTTTTGTTTGTTGATGCATATTTCAATAGCTCTAAAGCCTCCCTTTATACAACTAGCCCTCTGGCTTTCGTACTGCTACAGATCAGGCTTTCCTTAAAGGTCATAAATTCCTTACTGCATGCCAAACAAATATGTTTATCTGGCACAGGCATAAGAAAGTGTCAAAAGAAAATATCTGGTGATATTCATAATTTCATCTGTCACTGTATAATTATTTATAGTACTTTCTAAACCCTATCCAAGCAGAAGTATGATTTAAAGACATAGGTGACCTAAGTCCCTTTAGCAGAAAAGCCCTGAATTGCAAGTCCAATGTAACATTAGTCAATGAAATTTACCTGCTTTTGTATTTATTTGTATTTGTATTTATTTTGTATTTGTATTTGCCCCTTCATATTTTGAGTTTTATCTAGATACTCTATGACTTTGACCACTAAAGTCGGGTACCTCTGATCTAACATCAAAGGAAGGCATTTGCTATCACTATTGAAAACATTTCTTCTGAAGCTTTCTAAAATGTTATATTCAGGAGGGAAAAAAGGATTTCAATAGCTCCTGGCCATGGCTAGAAGTTTTTCTTTCCTTTTATGCATTTTTATCAACCCAATATCTTCATTTTATATAAGATGGAAAGGATAAGATTCAAGGGTGACCCACTTTGCACCTGCTAACAGGAGAACGTGGGATGAGGCCAAAGACAGCCAGGAGTTAACAGGTTCCTTTCAAACCAATAGAACCTAAACTAGATTCTTACATTTAATCCCATTGCTTGTGTGCCATTTCCCTTCTAGGTAGGCATCTCTAATAATACATTTAAAACAGGACAATGACTTTATCGAATAATTGCCTTTAATTAGATGGTCTACTATACATAATCTTTCAAATTCTTTTCTTCAATAACTTCTGTATTTCTAGTTGGTCTTGGAGGTGACTCCATTAGCAGCATAGCTGAGAATTCAGTTAGGAGTCTTATTCAGCCAAATTAATTAAGTGCCATTTTCCTTCCAGGAGGAAACTAGCTGTTTAGGTAAATATATTAATTGAGTGTTTGTTTCTGTTCATCGTAATCATACACAGAATCCCTTGGCACAGTTATACCTTGTTTTAAACTGTTTTTTAAATATTTCTTTCAGATATTTTGGTGAGCGTTCGAAGATGCCTATAATTTTCTCACTCATAAAAAATAATTTATGATATACTTCTCTTCCAAATTTACTATAGGCTTGCCAGTTTTATATTACTTCTTGACTTTGAAGTAATTTTAAGAGATTGTTGATCTCAGAGTAATTCTGAATGCAATCATTCATACAAAATGGGACTTGGGGCAGTTTCCTTGGTTTCTTGAAGTCTGGTGATGGGCATTACAGAGCTGAGTTCACCATGATGCCTCAGAGGAGGTCACATCACAGGTCCGACACTGTATGAAATAGGGTGTACAAGGATGGATATGACATGATCCTTGCCCTCAGTAGAAATAAACCACAAATAACATGAAATAGAAGTGAAAAGCGCATTAAGAGGGGAAGAAAAATATTTCACAAGAGCACTACTAAACATTATAAATTTGGACAGGTGTGTGAGAAGGAGAGTGTGGTAACTGCATTCAAAATGTAGTGAAGGATGAGAAATTTAATGGCATGTTGAGGAAATGATCAAAATCTTGTTTGACTATTATGTCTTCCCTGGGCACCTAAGTGTACATAATTGCCAATAAAGGTGAAGAGTGTATTTGAACCCAAGCCCTGAAACGCTTTTAATTCCTATCTGGGAACTTTGTGTTTTAGCATGCAATGAGAGTCTTAGAAGCTGTTCAAGCTGGAAAGAAGCATGTTCAGAGATGTGATCTGGGAGATAATCTGACATCCTAATTTGTCTTTGGCAACATCAAAGGATAGTTTCTTGAATAATGACCATACTTCCTTCACCTACCCATTCTTTATTCATTGCATTATTCAAACATCAAAAAACACTAAAGGCCTAGTACTGTGTTGGTAATATAGGATCAGTTATCTAATCTGACAGATATACTAGATTTGTTACCATTGTATACAAAGATGAATTAGATAGGATACTGTCATTAATAGTCCAGAAGATAAAACAAAAAACTATATAAATTACTATAGAGTGACTTTTGAAGAGAGGTAGGAATAAGGGAAAGATTCATGAAAAGGTGGGCTAAGCATTAGTATCAAATAAGTGTTATCTTTATGAAATTTATTTTACAGATCATCCTAAGGAGAAATACGCATATGGATATATCAGTTGTTTGCTTTGAGGTCTCTAGGTTAATCTACCCCCAAAGTACCCGCTAAAATTTTTAGCTTCAGAAGTTCCAATTTTGCTTTTGAATATTTATTTATTTTTGGGAGAGCACAAGCAGGGGAGGGGTACAGGGAGGGGGACAGAAGATTCCAAACAGCCTCTGCACTGACAGTAGCAAGCCCTATGTGGGGCTTGAACTCAGGAACCATGAGATCATGAGAAGAGCTGAAGTCAGAGCCACCCAGGTGCCCCTTGCCTATTTTGCTTTTAGAGAAGAATCCCTCTGAATTATCTTAAAGTACTTTAGAGTCATTTAAGCCATTTCAATACAGTTTGTGATGGGTCATGAAAGGAGTGGCTTACCTTTGGGCTATGTACCTTTATAATATCTTAGTGTAAAGTATGTTATCAGATCACATTCTTCCTTAAAGTAGTCTTACACAAGAAGAAATTGGAATTTTGATAACATAAGATGCCAAAAGGTAATGTAGATCATAGAGTCAAGATCAGGAGGATGATGTAGTGAGTGAACTTGAAAGGTTAGTAGGAAGCTTGCAGGTGAAAGAACACTAGTCAGGGACCAGGTATGTGAAAATTAGAAGAAAATGTCATTGACAGAGAAAAGCTGGAGATCCTGAAATTAAACTAAGCCAACCTCACTATTTCGTTTACCACTGGTCCTACTCAGCATTAATATCCACTGGGAATGTACCAATTCATTTTTATATTACCAGCATCTGTTCAAATTGGTCAATGTCCGTGTGGTATCTATTGTTAAATATTCTAGTTCTATTCCAAACTCATATGTAAACTAAACTCTTCATGCCAAACCCAAAACTTTTTACAGAACTACCATCTGATTAAGTCACAATATTTTTCTCTCCTTGAAATTCTCATTTAGTTTTAGGAGATTGTAGAGGGAAGTTCACTACAGCAACTGGCTTTAGAGTTTCTCACTCCATCCAATCTTTTCTTTCTGGCAACTGGCTCATTTCCCTGTTTCACAGTTCACTGAAGCCCTTTGTGGTCACTGAGTCCCATCCATCTTATTTTGGGCTGACTTTGTGAATCTCACACATTTAGAGTAGATGTAGGGATAAGTAGAAACTGGGAACAAAGGTTTTACACAGGATAGGCATGTGACACCTAACAGCAGATTTGACAAGAATGAAGGACACAGGTTTGAAGTGATAGGGATGATGAAAATAGCACATCTTGTAATCTTGCAAAGAAAAATATTAACAGTTTCTGTTGCAGTACAAACACTGATCTGTATTTTGAGAATGTCATATTCTTAATGAATTAATATATATCAGCATCATTTAAAAAATATTGTATTTCATGTATGGGTTTATTTAGAGTTAAATTTTTCCAAACTCATAAATCCTGTGTCCCTTTTCATATCTTTCCAAAGTTTAACTTCCATCTCTTTTATAAGCTTATTTTTCTCCTTTCATCTTTCTGACTTGTGTTTTTTCTGATTGTGTCTCTTTGGTTTTGTATTTTATACTTAGCACTTATTTGAGGCTTTTAATCTTCAAAGCTCCTGTGAACATTACCTAATTAATCCTCCCCACAGTCTTATAGGAAAGTCATTATTAGAATTTCTACTTTTACATGTGGGAGAAAATGAGGCAAAGGTTAAATGACTTACCAAAAATCACAAAAAGTGAGTTGCAGCCTGTGTGGAGATTCCTGTGTTGAATCACCTTCCTCCTGTATCTTCCTTTTTGGTATTTTCTCTCTGGGTTGTTTGTTTTGTTTTGTTTTTTATTTTCAGCTATAATACATTTTCTTTGATGTTGTGAGTTTTATTTTTTCATATTTCAATCTCTCAAAAACAACAGTGAATCCTTTTTTAATAGAGTTTTTGTTAATTGTTTATTTCCCATTTTCTCAATAGTTGTTTTTAGCTTATCTTGTGTTTGTGTTTATTCATAATCTTATGTCTTTTACAAACTCTTCCATATTCTTTTTAACCTATTTGCAATTTTATTTAAATCCAAGATTTAATTACCTACTCCATGATTATAATGGAAAAAGCAATAGCTTTAAAAATAATAAGTTCTGATTAAATACTGACTTTTCCATTTGCTTTATATAAATTGGTCAAATAAATTAGTGTACCTGATAATTGATAACTTTATATAGTAGACAGAACATATAGTTCACTGGACTGTCATAAGGATGAGATTGTTAACACATATAAAATGCCTAGCACAGCACTTGCACAGTTATTTAATTCTTCTTCTTCTTTTTTAAAGATCTTCATTACTTTTTTAAAAATTAAGGTATATTTTACATACATAAAAGTTAATATCTTATGTGTACAATTTTATGATTTTTGACAAATTTATACATTGGTGTAACCAGAGATGGTATAGCTCAGGGGTAGAGCATTTGACTGTACATTGGTGTAACCACTATCTGGCTTAAAATCTAGAACTTTTCTATAGTCCCTGAAGGTTTCCTAATGATTGTGTCCAGTAAATACCTCTTCCAAAGTAGCAAGTGTCCTGCTTATCATCATCCATTAGTCTTAATTATTCTAGAACTTCATATAAGTGGAATCATTCAACATGTATGCTTTCCCATCAATTTTCTTTCACTAATCATGTGTTTTGAGTTCTATCAACTTTGTTGGATATTGTAGCATTAGTTTTCACCTTTATTTGTGCTTCAAATTCTCCTGTTAATGGACACTCAAATTGTTTCCAATTTTGAGCTATTATGTGTAAGACTTCTATGTGCATTGTTGTGAAAGACTTTTTGTGAACAATATTTTTATTTATTTTGTGCAAATATCTAGGAAGAGAATTGCTGAGTCATAAGGTTTGACTTTGTAGATTCTCCCAAACAGTTTTTTGGTTGATTGTACCACTTTACACTGCTCCCAGAAATGTGTGAGTTTTGTTATTTCACATTCTTGCCAATGTGAGTGTGTGCCAAAAATGGGGAAATATTTTTATATTTATTAAAAATAGATGTAGATTAAGTGGTTTAGAAACAATGAGAGAGAATATCAATCCAAATTTATGTCTGCTTATTAGAATAAGATGTATCTGAAGATAGGTATCAGAGAAGAGAAAAAAAGATCAGGAACCACTTAACGGGAGTTCAAGTTCCTCCCAAGAAGAAATCATGAGCATTTTTGTGGTATCTTCTCCCACTTTCCTAGAAATTTTCTTTTTCTCTGAATAGGAAATATTCAAATAAATATTATTTTACTAGATGGCACTACAAAATAAAGTGCACTTGAGATGTTTTTATTTAGTACCGTTACTTCAACCTTTCTTTTCCACTTGCCACTTATCACCCACTCACTTTAAAAGCACTAAACCTGAGCACCTAGGTGGCTCAGTTGGTTAAGCCTCTGACTCTTGGTTTTGGCTCAGGACATAATCTCATGGTTCGTGGGTTCAAGCCCTGAATCAGGTTCTGTGCTGACAGTGCGGAGACTGCTTGGGATTCTCCCTTTCCCTCTCTTTCTGCCCCTCTCCTACTTGCACTGTCTCTGTCTCTCTCAAAATAAAATAAACTTAAAAAAAGTACTAAACCTAAAGGTTTTTAAATAAGATAAGCATATATATGTCATAAGGAGAAGCTCTACAACATGATATAGGCCTAATTGCATTTAGGCTTTTTTTATTGTCTGGTAACAGCATAGTGGACTAAAGGTGCCAATTTCAGCTAGCTAAACTACCCAACCAAGTCAGCTATTGGCAATACTGTTGATTTTTCAATTAGCAGTGTAGAAGAATGGGAAAAAAATCAAATGGGCACAGGCCAATTTGTCCTTTTATTTGTGACTTGAGAGGTGTACATCATATAACCTATCTGTCAGCAGTAGGCAAACGATATAGATAGATAGGTAGGTAGGTAGGTAGGTAGATGGTAGATAGATAAAGATAGAAGAAAATAAAGAGAAAAATCTCCCAGTAGGGACTGCTCTCCTTTTGTAGCTGTGTTTACATTCTCTTAATTAATAATATAACAAGATTACATTTATTGATTGCTAACATTTCTTGAGTACCTAAGTACCCAATATTCTAAGACCGTGTGTCCCAAACTGAATCAACAATAGGAAACTAACCAGAGATCATCCACACCCATATGTCCTGCTTTTTCTGTCCTGGCTTTGGAGTGGTTGCTGTGTGTGTGTGTGTGTGTGTGTGTGTGTGTGTGTGTGTGTGTGTGTGTATTAGCCATAACAACAAACAAGGAAATAGCTCCAACCCCAGGACAAACACTGGAAAACTGCAGTCACGGAAAGAAATAGTAAGTTCTGTTGTTACTTAAGGGCAGAATGCTAGTAAATTTTCAAAAATACTACTGTCTTAGTTCAAGTTCCCTAAAAACAGATTATAAGATGGGGATTAACATGAAAGTAATTCATTAAGGAAGTGATCTCCGGAGAAACAAGTAAAGGAGTGGGGAAAGTAAGACATAGAAGCTAAGCAAGAGAGTGATTCCAGATGATTCCAATTCCAATCATCTGGCATTCAGTCTCTCCTCAGCAGGGGAGACTGAAGTGTAAATTGTACCTTAGTCAGCCCATCTTTGGGACATGGAATTGAGCATCAACACTCCTGCACCAATCACTGGCTATAAGCTGCTTCAAGAAATATAAATGAAATCTCAGCCAGTTTTATCTTTCTGGAATGTTCAAGGGTAATCTTCTGATCTATCAATGGCTCCAAAATAAGAGGACCAGAAAATAGAAAAAAAGGAAAGGAGAAAAATTTCAATGGCTGTGATTGCTCCTGCCCCTGACCATTACCATACATTTTATGTATTTCAGGAACTTATGTTGGTCACAAGACAAAGAAACATGGAAACACGAATATGTGTGAGACAAGAATATCCATTTTCAGAAATGGATAAAGATTGAGAAAGTCAGAAAAAGTATATTCTGTTATTTGGTGTTTCACAAGAGAAAAAATGGGTGCTTTAGTCTAGGGGTTGAAGCTCTTGGTCTTTCCAAAGAGATAGCTATTGTTTCTGTGAGTTCTGTAGAATAAAATCATAACCCTTTATAAAACCATTGGGAACAAAGCACAAAGAGACTGAAGATACATGCATAGAACCTGTTAAAAGGATCCAAGAGGATCTAGGTAGGGCACTACCAGTGTTCAATATAACTCTCAAATTTGGAGAGAAGCAGACTAAGCATTTCAGTAGGCATCCCAGGGTGTTGGACCAGTGCTGGGAAAATCTGCTAACATAAAGCTCCTCTTTCCCACCAAAGTGTCTCAGGGGAGGGGGAAATAACTTGAGTTGTTCACCATTTATCTCTGTGCATCATGGGAGGGAAAGAAGGAAAAAGAATAATTATAATTATACAGTGATAATTACCCAAATAATAGGAACTTAATGGACTGAAGACAAATGAGAAAATGTTGAAATGAAGGGCCACAAGAGCACAGCTGAAGTTGCCCTTCCTGTCTGCTCTGTGGACCAGCAATCTGTTGGAAAGTTCACAGTTACAGAAATGTGATGATGGTCAAAAGCAACCACTGAGAAGAGACAGGTGTGGTGGAGGAACATACCATTACCAAGTGGGAATCATCCCAAGAATGTGATTCTACTGTATCTATTAATATTATAGACAATATAGGAGCAGGATGGCTTCTTATAAAATTAATGTAAATGGCTGTACTCAGATAACCATTTAAAAGGAAACATGAGATACTTAAAAATTATTATGTAAGACCTGGAAATAAATTTACTAGGAAGCTCATGAAGATTGAATTTGAGGACTCACTTGTATGGTCTCAGTTCAGGGTCATAGGAGGAACCTCAGCAATGTGTTCACTTAGATTTATATATTTTTTAAGTTTGTAAAAATAAGATATTTTCACTCGGTTGAGGACAGTGTCTCAGCAATTAATCCTACTTCCCATATAAATTGTAGCCATTTCCCTGTATAGTTAAGTTACTGCCACCAATTCTGGTGTAAGCATGGCTTCCAGAAAAACTCTTACCCTCAATGCACTCAGTTCTGGAAATCTGTGGTTTAGTGGAGGAGAAACAAAATTTGAGCCAATTTGAGCCAATTGATTTGAGCCAAACAAAGTTTGGAGCCAAAAGCTGGTCTATGGAAATTTCTTTCAGTTATTAAACTTGTAAAACTGTAAGTGAAGAAATTGGTTCACATATACTTCATGTTTAAACTATCGACAATACAAATTTAAATCAACCATGCTAAGGAAACACCAATTCATAGTTCCTCCCTCTAAAATAATTGCAAAATTCTTATCATATGAATAGATGATCAAAAAATACTTGTCCAATATATGTAAAGTAAATTATTATAGAAATACGTTAGGGTGTTTTAAAAAAAAGTTAAATTATATTTCTGGATTTTGTGATGCTTTTTCTTTGCCTTTTAAGTATGAGATTTTTCTGATATTTTTTACTTTATATATTAATATGAATGAATACCTATTTATGTGTTTCCAAGTTAGGGCAAGACTATAGCTTAATGAAGCATTACAGCAAATGCAAACAATATAAGGAAATTCAAATATTGTATTTATGAACAAGAAAATCCAATGTTATAAGACATTAATCAACCAAAATTTAGTTATAACTCAGTATGAACTCAATTAAAGTACTACAATATTTTTTAATCCAATAAAAAGATTTTAAATTATATTTTAAAATTAAGCATGAAATCAGCTATGGCCATCATAATCATCATTTCTTCAGGCATGGCTAGATCCAAGACCTCAGTGGACCTCATGTGAATGCTTATGTTTTTCCATTTCTATATGTGCTTTTGTATACATTTCTTTAAATCTTGTTCTCATTATCTGCCTCTACATGTTCAAAGAAGATAGTCTTAATCGTTTCCAGTAAAAATTATTCAAGGTGCTCCTGATTCCAGCAGAATAAACTTTTCTAAGACCAATGTATTATATCTTAGGAAAGACTCTGTTTGATCCCAATTTACTCTCCAGTCCATCTAGAAATAAATCATGACCAAGGGTTTAAATATTCTAAGTGGCTGACCTAGATCATTACTCACCTTTGTTTTGAGAATGGGAGATACATGAGTGACATCCCCAATAGCGAAGGGATGGTAACATTCTGATTGACTTACTTGGTTCACCACTCACCCTTGTGGTAAATATGGGGTACTGTAAGTGACCTTCCAACATGGTGTTGGGGTGGTAGGTTACCCAGAAGTAAGGATACTAGATAAACAAAATGCATAAACTGTTTTATTAAAGTTCAAATGCCATCAGTGAAAAACACTATTATTTGCGTAACATTAGGAAAGAAAAATACTGCTAGTGAAACTATGTTACATTTTCTTATCACTTATATATTTTATATTTATTGACATTCTTTAGACATGTTGTTGTAAGTCACCCAGTCTGTGGTAATTTGGTTACATCAGCCATAGAAAACTAATATAATTTCTTAACTAACACTCCTATCTTGGGAAAGAATAATACTAGCAATTAGTAGACATTTGTTGAGTTTCATTAAACCAAGATTTTTTTTCTCACAATTTTTTATTTCTAGATAAATATCTCAATGTAATAAGAACTAGTGAGTAGGGCTTCATTCTTCTTTTAAGAGTTTATAGGAAAAATGTCTATCTTGATCTTGGGCTAGCAAGTCTCATTATTATGATTGAAAGGGAGGGAAACACTCAAATCTTCCTGAGAGTGTCCTTGATTGGATAAATCACAGGTTGGTTAATCCGTCAGGCTACCTTTTCAGAGAATCAAGGATCTTATTACCAAGAATCTGTTCAGCAAGAACCATTGCCAGTAATCAAATATCAAGACACTTTCTGACAGTGGTAATTAATAATATAGATTTGTTCATTGGCCTGTAAAATTGTCAGAGTATGTGTTTCCCATTGCAAAGGCAACTTTTAAATGAATAAACACAAAAGCAACCTGTCACAAAGAGTGTCATCGAACACTCATATGAACACATTATGAACATTGTGCAATTCATAATAATTTTCTGGGATAAATTTCCACTATTTTTTTAATGTTTATTTATCTTTGAGAGACAGGGAGAGACAGAACACAACTGGGGAAGGGGCAGAGAGAGATGGAGACACAGAATCCGAAGCAGGCTCCAGGCTCCGAGCTGTCAGCACAGAACCTGACACAGGGCTTGAACTCAAAAACTGCGAGATCATGACAAAGTCAGACACTTAACCAACTGAGCCACCCCTTCCACTATTCTTAAAGATAAATTTACTTTGTATTCTCTAGCTGACAACAAAGGTGACATGGGCTAGTTGTAAAGACATTCAACATTCTTTTTCCAAAAAGTTTAATATCATGTCAAAGGAATACGCTAAGCGATAGAAATAGTTTGGAAAGCCGTCTTCTCACTAGAAATTAACATCTACTTCTCTCATTAGAAGTTCTATCTCATCATAATGATATGCGCTGGTCTTTAGAATCCAAGATAGTGTAAGATCAGCCATCATTAGCCTATGTACTCTCTAAAATGCTCACTGACCAATTGCAGCAATAAATGGCAATATAAAATCCCAGAAGCAGAGCAAGGGTTAGGGGCTGGGGAGTGGGTCCTGGAAAAGAATTGCAGATGTGTATGCTTCTTAGCAACTGTTTCCATAGTTATCCAAAACACAGCACTGCCTTCCTACCTTTCTCCCCTGCCCTGTTTCCCCTCTCATTAAGCATCATTTTACTCAACAGCAAAGACTAATAAAGCAGAACCTTGTGATGAACTCTGGATTTCCGTGAATGCCTTTGGCATTTTCTCAGTCACCAGTTACTATAACAATTTTAGAGTCGTAGTGAGCAATCTCAGAGTGGTTATAAAAGGTAATTATTTCTTTTTTATTATTATTATAGTGAGTCAATTAAGGGAGATATAGAGCTATAACTTTCACAGATTTACTATAGAATCTTGTGGAAGGTCACTTTGCTTTATCTTATCTGGAAATTCATTGGGTATATCATAATCTATTTTAGCTAAGGTAATAAGAGTTGTCTAGAAGGAAATAGTTTCGTTAATAGGCTTTTAAAATGTTGGTGAGAAAAAAAAATAAAATGTTGGTGAGAAAAGGCAAGTTGTTGTGTGATGAAATAATCTGTGTAATCCTGCAAAAAATAGGCAAAAATGCCATATATGAATACTATACCATAACTCAGATATCTATCTATATCTATGTATCTCTATCTCTATCTCTATCTCTATCTCTATCTCTATCTCTATCTCTATCTATATATCTATATCTATCTATCTAATCTATGCATCTATATAATCTATATCTTTATCATCTATATCTTTAGTGCTTATTTATACCAATTAGATGTATATTTGCACATTTTTAAATTGTTCTAGAGGTTGAATAGAGATTGTTGTCTTTAATGGATGCATCAAAGTTCTACCCAACAGTGTTACTTAGGAGAAGTGCCACTTTGTCACCCCTCCTGACACAGTCCCTGACAAATGCTTATCACTCAATTAGTATTAATTTAATTACCAAAGTTTTCTTCCTGCATGATTTCAGGTTTGCTCCCTAAATTCCACTCTGTGTTTAAGAAAACATTGCATTCGTCTTTTGATTCATTCTGTTTCTGACAGTCCAATGTTATCATGTAATAATGTTCTGCTTAATTCCCAGGACTCATCTAAGCTTGCCTTCTTGAGGCAACAGTTCTTGTATGCACTGAAGCTGCTCCTCAGTCTCTCCCTACCCCCACCATGCTTTATCAAAACAAAGCTGCCACATATTCCACTTCCTCAAAACACTTCTCCAAGTCAGGTGAAAGCTATCTAATTTGATATCCCATTTCTTTTTAGTGGTAGATAACAGCTTGATATTCCAGCTCTTTGTGGGCAGTATCTAGGTCAATGTTAGCTGTGCTAGATACATTATGCTTATAGTAAAATAGTACCAATATAATAATAATAATAACAATAATAACAACAATAATAATAATAATAATAATAATAATAAAATAACGGCTACAATTTATAGAGCTGTCATTCCTAAGCATTCTACTAAGGATTTTACCTTTATGCTTGCCAGTCTTTCTCACATCTCTGTAGGAAAGATTCACTTTTATTCACTCCATTAGTGATAGAGGGGAAACAACAGAGGCTCAGAAAGTTTAAAGAAGTTGTCAAAAGTCACCCAGTTTGAGAATATGGAACTCAATGAAAACCCAACACTTCGGATTCCAGAGCTTTAGAATTTAACCACCATGTTATACTTCCTCCCTGTTTTAATCCCAAGAGTGATCTTAATTGAACAATTCCACTCTAGTGATCCAGTCTGGTACTCTGATGATAGAGATTCTAAGTGGCAGATCTTAACACGAATCATGTCATCTATTACATCAGATATTGTCTAGTAGATTCAGCTGGTGCTCAGTTTTCAGTAACTTTTAACTTTTGTTGTTGATTTTGAATGAGCTAAAATATTTGTTCAGGATCAGTGATATGTATGTAACAAGAGTCCGTGTTACTTTAAAAATTAACTCAACTGGGGCACCTGGGTGGCTCAGTTGGTTAAATGTCCAACTTCAGCTCAGGTCATGACTCACGGTTTGTGGGTTCAAGCCCAGTGTTGGGCTCTGTGCTGACAGCTTGGAGCCTGGAGCCTGTTTCACATTCTGTGTCTCCCTCTATCTCTGCCCCTCCTCCACTGATGCTCTGTTTCTCTTTGTCTCAAAAATAAACATAAAAAAAAAAAATTAGCTCAACCAACACACCCACTTGCAATAGCTAATCCACAGTTCATGATCAATAGTGTTATCAATTGCTCGCAGATTCTGATTTCCTAACATTTGTCCAGCTTTCTGATTTTAAAAAAGAACTTACTTTTCTATTTCCTATGCAGAAAACCATTTTTGTAACTCAATTTCTCAGCTCTTTCTTCCTGTGGAAGTATAGCTTTTAGGGGCCTATGTGAAATATTGGTCTTGATTCTCATTATCACCTGCTAATTACCTACTGTGAAGAATGTGTTCCCTGATAATGACACATTGTAAAACATTGATCAAAGCCTTCTCTGGCACACAGAGGTAGCAGTTTGAACTTCTTTGTTTTCAGTGACTCGCTTGTCACCGAAGGGGGAAAATTTTAGGGCTAGCTAATTTCATAACCACCATTTCCTCTCCATACCAGAACATTATGTATTTCTTTTCATCAATTATTATTTTGTATCTATAAGAGGATGAAAAAAATCACCTTCAAATGGAATCACTAACAATGTAAAGTAATTAAATAATCATAGCCTGGGGAAAAGCTGTGTAGCTTAATTACATTACCCAAAGATCATCAGACCCTCTCTCCATGGGTTTCATACTTGTTGCTACATATATTTATCCATAAGGTAATATATAGAGTGAGATGCCACAAGCTTGTGCCAAAAACTGTTTTGCTGGAGCACACATCCATATCCTGTAGGCATTTGACTCAAAAGATGGTAGCAACTATAGAAAATTCCATTCTGCTTTTAAAATTAAAGAGATCAATGGATTCAGATCAAAATGTAGACTGTAGATGATTTTTATTGCAAATGTGACAATAATACCATACCTAAAAGTGTATTAACAGAGTCCAGAATGGCAAAAAAAGGCTATAGTAGTATATTGGGGAAAAAATAAGAAAAAATAGTTTTATTGGTGTTTCTAATCACTAGTTTATTATATTTTAGTCATAAATTGTCCTTTTACTATCGGTATAGCTGTTTCAGTAATAACTGTTTTGGAGATGTTCAGTTACTGACAGTATAGCTGTTTCGATAAGAACTGCTTTGGAGAAATAAAAATAATCCTGAAAATGAAGTACTGAAATTTCTAATTTTTTTCAATTGCCAATTACCAAAATGTAAGAATAAGCAGTAATCCCAAATCAGATAAACATCAGAGTTATCTAAATGAAAAAAAAAAAAAAATCAAATTTCTTCCTCCCTGGGTATCATTGGATTCTGGTACACTGCTGCCATCACGTGGATAGGCATATGTATTGCAGGATTAGTCATACTAAAGCTAAATTTCTCAACCTTGGAAATTTTTACAAAATAAACTCTGGAGGGAAGAATGCTGGTGAAGTCTAGACATTTGTATTTTTAAACATTCCCCAGGAGTTTGTATACCTGAATTCTGTGAAAAATGTGTGAATTATATTGTTTTGCTTTTGCATTTCTCTCTAGGTTTGACTCTTCTCTGGAAAGTAATTTTAATTTCATCCCATGCAAGATTATCTATCCTTACGCTCTTCCTTACTTTTCCCAGCCAGGAGTCAGTTTCTGTCCATCAATAATTTATGACCTTCTGTAATTTATGATCCTTCATAATAGGGGGTATAAATCTAGATACATCAACCTCTTTCCAGTCAAAATAACCTAGATCAGTGATTGTTAATTATTCTCATACTTTAACATGCATCAATATGGAGGGTTGTTGAAAATCAGCTTGCTTTGTCCCTCCCCCCAGAATTTTTGATTCCATGGATTTGAGATTGTGCCTGAGATTTTGCACTTCTAAAGAGCTCAAAGTGATGCTAATGCTACTGATCTGAGGATCACATATTGAGAACCACTGTGTTAGAAATATTAGACTATTTCCCAAAAGAAGAGGAGGACAACTTTGAAGAATATTTTTGGTAATTGAATTTTCAAATTCCTTTAGGAATTGCTTTACATTGAAATGGTTGGATGCTTAAAGTCTAGATCGTTTTTTAGTGTCCACTTTGTAATCAAATATGACTTCTTTAAATCTCTTGTGCCATACAAACTCTTCCTGACACAAGAAGAAAGGAACAAGTTGTCCCTTTTGCTTGAAATGTCTTCTTTCCCCTAGTACCCTTCAGATTTCATGTCAATCATTACTACCACAGAAAAGTTTTACTTACCTTAATAATCAGGTTAAATTCCTCTATTACAAAAAAAAAAAAAGTTGACTGTGGTAACATTGGTCATGACCATAGGTTACCTTTGTTTGAATGCTTAATTGTATATTTCCTTGACTAGATTGCAATCTACAAGAGTGAACTGGTACTAGTCTTGTCTTTTATGCTTACCTTCATCTTCTTAATACCTAAAAGAGCCTGAAACACAATAGTAGCTCAATTATGTATCAGGTATAGTGTCCACTGCTTGGGATATAAACAAATAGTTAAAACTGAGCCCTGCACCTCAGCAAATTCACAGCATGGTGTGATTGATCTATACGCCAACAAGGTCAGCATAAGTTACATGCTCTATTAGAGTTATATTTTTAATAGCGAACACATTTCTGTGTATAATTCTGGATAATTAAGTATTTTGCAATATCTTTACAGAGACACATGCTCTACTCTATGCATTATTACATGGGATGCTTATTCAACAACTAATTTTAAAAATATTTTTATGACTATGACATCTTTTGAATAATGCAATTGTACTGTAAAGTTTATGCTTTTCTTCTCCTTAGCTCAATAGTTATTTATCCCACTGGGGAAGTTATATTAGCTAGCAGGGAGTCACACAATTAGCGACACGTAACTTTGTCCTTAAAATTTTAAGTGTGGTTCTTACTGACAGATAACACAAATAAGTTATTCTTTCCTTTTAAGTGTACATGGAAAAATATCATGTCTTCTGTCTGTAAAACAAAACAAAATAAAATTCTGAAATTATTGCGTTTATGCATATTTACAGAAAACATAAAATACAGAGTCTACCAAATACAGACAAAACAAAGCTATCTTATTGTAACCCACTGACTTCTTTTCATTGTGTAGCAACTAGATCTCCCAAAGAGTATCTTGGGGGTGATACATTTTAAGTTATTCTAGATGCTGCTTTGCTAGCTAATATCAAATTTTAACTCATTCTTCACACATATCACAAGATAAATACTCATCTCTCAAGGTTTTCATTTTTCAATGCAGCCATCAGAATCTATCTCCCAAATATTATGACGGTAAATTGTCTTTCAGCAAAGTGTCCAACCAAAATATCAAGGAAGCTTACAAAGTACTGGCATGCACGCACAAATCTAATCTAGAAATCTCACATGTGTACATTTGTGTTTTTTAATGAAACGCTGATGAATATAATATCTCAATAATATGATATTAAATCAGTAATTTTCCTTCAGAGAAATCTGGTGAAAATATTGAGTAACTGACTTAACCAAGTGGAGCAGCTATTCGATTGCAGAACTATTCTTAAAACTCATGTCTTTAAACTCATAGCTGTCTGCAGTTTTGCTAAAATAATGGCACTTCTACAACTATTTATTTCGTTCTACTGACCAAATGCCTGAGATATTTTGGAAATGTTTATCTTTTATAATTAATGTAGAATAAAATGAGTGATTTTGAGATAGATTAGTAATTCCTTAGAAGCAGTAAAAAAAAAAAAAACAACAACTGTATTGAACTTTTTTTTTTTTTAAAGGGCAGTTTACATTCGATTCCATCTTCTCTAAGCTAACAGGAAGCACTCTGAGAATTTATATGAGACCATCACTTTATCCTCTAAAAACAAACTTATAAAATTACACGATGATCTGATTTTTTTTTGCAATCAGGCCACAGAACTGACCATTCACAATTTTCAAGGAAGTTTCATGTAGAAATGTTGAAATCACAAAAACAAAAGCAAACTCTATATTAATTATTTTCTCTCTTTATATCCAAACATGTATTCTCCACTGTCTCATTAATGCCTACATTAACAAGAAATATTAGAGGTTTCACATTTTTTTTAGATTTTAAAAATTACTTCACATGCTTGAAACTAATGCTTTTTAGACTTTTCTGATTAGTTTCTTGCAACTTATGGGGGTTGATAACTTGAGGCAAACCAGGTAACATGGTGTCTTAAATATTTCTCCACTGAGAGTTGATCTTTCATAAAGCCGTTATCCTCTCCACTGACTTGAGAAAAATGTTTACAGCACTGAATTCAAGAGGGAGAGTGGATTAATAGATATTATATGTATTTTCTTTTTGGACTGCAGTTTAAATCCTATTTTCTAGACATTGGATCAGTTTAAGATCATCAGTGACTTTAGATTTTCATTTGATGATATAATAACTTGAAAATTCATCTTAATTCATTGTAAACATCCGATTTAAGTTACATTTACACTACAATGTTGACACAAAAGTGGACACTTTAATAACTATTAAATAATTCAGTTACATGAATTTAGAGACAGTTTTAATAATTTTATAGGTTTTCTAAATTTATTATTTTTAAAATGACACTCATATAATTGGATTAATTACTAATGATAGGATAAATCTAGAAGCAAATGTTAGCACATGTTTAGAAGAATATGAAGTGCCATTATACAAACAAATGTATAAAATACAGAGAGCCAAAAGTATCATCTTTATTATTAATGTCTTGAGATAACCAAAGTTAATATTTATTTCATAGATTAAGACTTTTTTCTAAGAAATCGTATTTTTTTTTTACATTTTTTTTTCAACGTTTATTTATTTTTGGGACAGAGAGAGACAGAGCATGAACGGGGGAGGGGCAGAGAGAGAGGGAGACACAGAATCGGAAACAGGCTCCAGGCTCTGAGCCATCAGCCCAGAGCCTGCCGCGGGGCTCGAACTCACGGACCGCGAGATCGTGACCTGGCTGAAGTCGGGCGCTTAACCGACTGAGCCACCCAGGCGCCCCAAAGAAAATCGTATTTTTAATGAACAAGGATAGCATGCTTTACACTGTTGTGTGACATGCCTTTTCCCCTAAAAATTAATCAACCTAGAATATGCAACTCCAAGAGTGATTCCTAGTATAAACTATGGACTTGGGGTGATAATGATAATGATGTGTCAATGTGTATTCATCTATTATAATAAATGTACTACTTAGGATGTTGATAGTGGGGAGTGTGGGACAGGGGGTAGTATATTAAAACTCTCTGCACTTTCCACGTAATTTTGCTGTGAACTTCAAAATGCTCTCAAAAAAAATAAAGACTATTGAGAGACAGAGAAAGAGATCAACCTGTGTCCAATAAAATACACATTGCATAGTATAATAGTTAAGCAATTATTTAGTTTATTTAAATACATTTATTTTGTTTGTGTATATATGTGCATCACTGCAGTGAATATACCTATATTCAAGATAAATTCCCAGACATAGAACTGTTGAGTGTGGGAACCACATGTTTGAAATACGTTTGTTCTTATTGCTTTATTCCTTCTACAATGATTAGTCTGAGTTCATTTTTGTCTTAATTTAAAACTGATAAGATTTTATGATTATTTTAATTTGTACTGTTATGACTATGAGACTGACCACATTCTTGTACATTTCATTTGTTCATTTATTCATTCTTCCAACTAAAATTTCTAGCATTAATATATGACGGTGATATACTAGGCCCTGTATATCCAGCCAAAAAAAAAAAAAAAAAAAGACAACAAAACCCCTGCCCATGTGGAACTATATTACAAAAAAGAGAAACAATTTAGAGAATGAATAAGCAAATAATGTAATATGCTAGTGATTGATAAATGCAAAAGAGAAAAATGTAGCATGGAAGAGAATATTTGGATGTGTGCATAGTTGTTGAATTTTTACATAAGGTGGTTAGAGAAGACTCACAGAGAATATGACAAACAGAGATTTAAGTAGTCTAGTGACTTGACCTAGGACACTAATGACAGAAGTGGTAAGACATGTTCATATTTTGGTATGTTTAAAAGTAGGCCAATGAGATTCACTGACAAGTGGATAAGGACATGAGAAAGAGATTTCTCTTGAAAGAGAAATCAAGGGTAGCATCAAGGTTCAAGCTGTAAGGATAGAGTGACCACTTACTTAATGAGGAAGAGGCTGATGAGACAGGTATGTGAGGAAAAAATGAATTTAGACATACTATGTTCTAATGCTTATTAGACATTGAATGAGAAATGTTATCAAGTTACTTAAATATATAAGTCTTAAAGTCAATGAGAGGTAGTCCAGACTGAAGAAGATGTACAGTTGGAGATTCTTAGTGTATCAATGACAATTAGAACCACGTTCCTGTATAAAGACATAAAGAGAATAAACATAAAAGAGAGAAAGGGACAAGGACTGAGTCCTAGGATGCCTCAACTTGTAGAAGTTGGAAAGATATTAACAGTTACTGAGAAATAGCAAAGTAAAATAGGCAGCCAAGAAAGTGTGACATGGAAGAATAATGAAGACAGTGTTTTATGAATGAGGGAATGGTCAACTGGATCAAATTCTGCCAGTGGAACAGGATAAAATGTGAGAATTAGTGTCATGGTGACATTCATAAGCAGGTTCATTGGAGAAATGAGAGCAAAAGCCTGACCAGAATGGGTTGAAAAGATAAAGGCAGAGAGGGACCAGACAACAGTAAGTATAGATAACACTTTCTGGAAATTTTTGTATAGAAGAAACAAGAATAATGGAGCAGTATCTGGATCAAAGGATGTGAATTTTAAAAAGGCATTTTTAAGTATGGGAGAGATTACAGTATATTTGTATGGTGATGGGCATAATCAGTTGGGGTGGGCATGGGGAGATTAATGATGTAGGAGATAGAGTGGAAAATTGTGGGCCATTAGGCAAGAGAGAGGTAAATGGCATTATCTAGGAAGTGTATATTCTTTCTTTCAAATGTGTGTGTGTGAGAGAGAGAGAGATAGAGAGCGAGAGAGAGAGAATTGCAACAACAAAAAGAAACCTAGAAACAACGTGAATTTCCATTCAACAGAAGAAGGGGTGAATGAATTGTGGAGTATTCATGCAGTGGAATACATAAAGAAATGAAAAATGGACAAATTGCTGCTACATATATCATCATGCATGAATTTCAAAATCACAGGTTTGAATAAAACTGTAAGTCATTGAAATATACACAGAATGCAATTTCATTTATAGCAATGTAAAAAAAAAGCAAAACTAAATCATAGATGCCCTATGATACATATATTAGTGCTAACACTGTTAATAATGAAACTTTTTTTTCCTCACTGTAATGATTAACACTTTGATTTTTGTTTCATGCCTCAATTCTTTGTTAACAAGAATGCAGATAGAATTTATCTTGGTTCTATCTACTGTTTTAGTAATTAGTCATTAAATAATGATGTTGGCAATTGGCTTTAAATGGTTAATTTAACCACCGTTCTAATATAATGATGGTGATGATGACAGTTGACATTTATTGAGAAGCCCTAACAGTATGTCGTATACCAATATAAGTATTCTGCAAGCATTATCTCATTTCATCTTTTAACAAACCCAATGGCATAATGCAGAAACTAGGTTTAAGGACCAGTCAGGATCACTCCGCTTGTCAGTGTTAGAGGTGATACTCAAACTTAGTCTGTATGAATACCAATAGTTTATGATCTTACTTACATAGTTACTATGGTGTTTATCTAATAATATTTTAAAAAGGTCCAGATCTTATTAGAGGAGACAATCAATTTCTAAAGCAGGTATATTTAGGTACCCTAAAATGCTAATAATTCAAAGAGCATGTAATAAAAGGTAGATTCTTTTTTTTTTTTAAAGTAAAAGCAAGATTAGTTGAACTTTCCCATCTTTACCATTTATTTTCTTCTTTTTTTCTGTTTTTCTGTTTCATCTCTGTCTCACTTAAATTACACCTCCACAAAATGAAGTTGTAAACATTTGGGACAGATGAAGTCTGTAACCTTTGAACTGAGTTCATTGCCTTGCCTGTGGGCCATTGTAGACTTAACCACCACCT
This sequence comes from Prionailurus viverrinus, assembly GCF_022837055.1. Lineage (NCBI taxonomy): Eukaryota > Metazoa > Chordata > Mammalia > Carnivora > Felidae > Prionailurus > Prionailurus viverrinus. The sequence continues at coordinate 94,686,810 of NC_062567.1, read as the reverse complement.
GTATTTGATTACACTACATGGGCACTTAAAGATCTGGGCTTGTTTTCTTTTGCGTGAAAGTTGTCCTAGCATTCTCTTACAAATATTCAAGTCTTAATCTTCTCCTTCATCCTATCAATTTAATATTTTTTTCTCATGGAACCAAAATTATAGGTATTTGTATTCCAAAGTATTTCCTGATTAGAAAAAAATGCAAAATAGATAAATCCCAACTACCTTTCCCAGCACTGGAGCAGGCAGTTGGAGGAAATTAGTTGGGCCTTGTATAATTTCCCTAATAACATTCTTTTTGATGCCTGTTGCTTATGTTTTAAACTAGTTTGTTTCTGAACATTTGCCCCTACAAAGAACATAGTATCATCCATAATAGGCAGGAGTAGACCCAACCAGGACTGGCTTAAAGCCAAAGCAAACACAAGCATTTGTCTTGGGTTGTAGTACAAAAACACCATGAAAGCCAGGTTAGTTCCAAAAGCAAAAATAAAAATAAGCCGGGGAATATAGCCAGTGGTGGAGGAGGTGAGATGAGAGACCATGAATCTAGGACTCTGACAGAACCGAAGTTCAAAGACAGCTACACCAATATCAGTTACATGGTTTTTATGAAAATTACTTAAATTCTGGGTCAAACTTCCTCGTATTCAGAATGAGGACGCGTCAACCCTGACAATCATATTTAGATGAGCTATGAATATAAAAAGCTAGCAAATATCTAACATATAGTACGTAGTAAGTCATGATTAAATGGTATCTTTTCTAATTAGCAAGTGTACGTACTTGAAGTAAATCTTCAAAGCATACACAAAGAAACGGATAATACAGTGAATACAAGAAAGGCTCAGCCTTCAGCGACAGCAGTTCGGGAGGCAATGGCCAACATCCAGCTGGCTCAAAACTCTATGGGATGCATATTGTCCCTGTGGTACCATACTGACTGTGCCTCGCCTGCCTTGGCTGTTGCTCAAGTTTAGTTCTCTAGCTTTCCTACTTGTTCTACGTATGGTCGACCTGAAACCCTTCCAAGAAAAGTATTTTTCTGTTTAATTTGTTTCTGTTATTTGTAACTACAAACCATGACTAGTATAGAAATTGAAGTGGTTTCTAAAAACAGACCTCCGGGGACATAGAGAAATCTGGACTTTGTCTCTGCAATTTTGGGGACTGAAGATAATGAACACCCAATCAGCATTAAAGGTAGAGATATGTGATTCTGCAGCATACAGAAGGAAATGAACCCTTTAATCTATTTGTATGGCCACCTGACATAGAGTACCCACTGGGGAGGGGGGAAGTCTTTGGTATCTGGGTGGGGATCAACCAGTACCAATGGCAGGAGGAAGCTAAAATGATCATTTTCGATCATTTCCATCACACTTTACAAGAATGACAAGCTCAATAACCTAAAATCTGACTCACGGTAAAGATTGAAACAGAAGCCCATTCTAAGTTCCTTTTTTTTCTTTCTGGGTTCCTTTTAAAAAGACCCAAAGAGTCTCTGTAAAAGAAGCCAACATTTGCTCCAGAAGACTGTCAAATTACAAAAGTAAAATTATTCCCAGGCTCATCAGATCTCTCATGTGATACATAAGAGATGTGTAGAGAGGGAATTTAATACTGATTATTAAAAATGGAATATATAGGAGATTAAAGAAGCTTGAAGTATTTTGAAACCCAAATTAGTTTACCCTTCCTGCTGAAAGATTATTCTGCTGGCTTGAAGATTCTGACAACCTTGGCTAATGGGGTTTCCTTGAGAAGAGAAACCATTTCTCCTAATGTCTCTCATTGTCCACAATTCCTTGACCCTAGCTGGTAACTCCAGATTCCAGCACCCATCTGGAGAAACATATTTTTTTTTTAATAATAAAAACCTAGAAGAGGGGTAGGGGGACCGGGAAAATAGGTAAAGGGGACTCGAAAGTATAAACTTCATGTTATAAAGTAAGTAAGTCAGGGAGAAGTAAAGTACAACAAGGGGAATATACTTAATAACATTTTATAACTTTGTGTAGTAACAGATGGTGACTAGACATGGTGAGCATTTCATAATGTATATAAATGGCAAATCACTATTTGTACACCGGAAACCAATATAATATTGTATGTCAACTATACTTCAATAATGATAACAATAATAATAATAACTTAGAAGGGAAAGTCTTATCTCTCTAAAATGATTATGCATTAGCAGCCTGTTAAAATTCCATGAAATATAAATTCAAGATGATTTCTGAGGGTGCTGGGTCAACATAAAAATTTTAGACAATAATATTAGAGACAGACAAATTTATCAGTGCTTTTCTCCCCTGGAACTATAGCTAGAATAAAACTAAAATTCCAGTGGTATGGAAATGAAATGCCAGATTTATCAGGGCCATGGCAACAACAGCAGCACCTTCAGCCACAAGCATTTCTATTCTATGCTATGAGTTCAAGCAGTGTTGTTCTCTTCTCTCTGCCTTGCCCTTTAGCCTCCTTCCTGAACCGGGTCACCAGCCTTCCTACTGATTCTGTGACCTACCCAATAGACTTCTCCTATATCTCTTTTGGCGTAAGTTAACCAGTATATATATCAGAGATTATATATACTGTTGATATCAGTAGTTATACATACAATAGATATCACAAATTTTTTAACTCTGTTACTAATTCTTAATTTCTAATAATGACAATCAAGATGCATTTCAAATTTGTTATGTATGTAATTGAACTCTAATAAATAGATTATCATGTAGGTCTTGCATAAACATTTGGCCAAGAGAAAAATATTCTGTTACCAGTGTTAATTTCTCACTTCTCTTCAGTTATTATGGAATTAAATCCAGGATTTATTTGGATAGTTATAATTTTTACTCTCTTTTTTCTTTTGCTTCTATTTCATTATTGTGATAAACAATTTTTACATGTAACAATTTTTTTTGAACAGAACATAAAATGTGCCATCATAACCATTTTAAGAGTACAGTTTGGTAGTGTTAAATATATTTCCATTTTTGTGAAACAGAGATCTAGAACATTTTATCTTGCATATATGAAAGTTTATACCCATTAGATAAAACTAACCATTTTCCCTGTTCTCAGGCCCCAATAACCACCATTTTATTTTCTATTTCTAAGAACTGACTCCTTTAGGAGCACCTGGGTGGCTTCAGTCAGTTGAGAATCTGACTTTTGATTTTGGCTCAGGTCATGACCCCAGAATTGTGGGATCCAGTTATGGGATCAAGCCCCACATCAGGCTCCACACTGAGCATGGAGCCTGCTTAAATTCTCTCTCTCTCTCTCTCTCTCTCTCTCTCTCTCTCTCTCTCTCTCTTTCTCTCTCTCTCTCTCTCTCTCTCTCTCTCTCTCTCTCTCTCTGGTCCTCCTCCACTTGGCACTCTCTCTTAAAAAAAAATGATCTCTTTAGACATCTTATATAAGAAGAATCATAAAGTATTTGTATTTGTTTTTTTATGAGTGTCTTATTTGTTTCACTTAATTTAATGTCCTCAAATTTCATCCACATTGTATCATGTGACAGGAGTTCCTTTTGATTGATTGCACTTTTTAATAATACGATAATGAAAGTTTTTCAGAACCAGTGCCCTATAATACAAATAGAAGACACTGCCTAACACTAGACAAAATATTTTAAGTTCCATATGGTACCCTAAAAAAATGTGGTTAGTAATTTGTTCAATCCTTAATTTCCTAGTTATCCACTAAAGCATTCTATAAATACTTAATTACCAGAATCATAATTTCAATATGAAATTATCAATCACAAATTTCAATATAAAAATCTTTAGGTATTCTGATACCAATTCTATTGGTATTCTATCTATTCTATTCTGACCAACTGGCTATAAATCAGAGATTCCCACAGCCCCTCCTTGGGTGTAATTAATTTTGCTGAGTTCTGTGACTCACAAAATTAACAGTTTATTATGAACACATGATTCAGAAGCAGCCAGATGGAAGAGGCATATAAGGCAAGGTATGGGGAAAGGGTAAGGTATGGGAGGTGGGGAAGGTGCAGAGCTTCCTTGCCCTCTCCCAGGGCACCATGCCGCTGCATCTCCACGTGTTCACTACCTAGAAACTTCAAACCCTCTCTCTCCTTTTTTTTTTTTTTTAATGCAGCCTTCACTACAGTCATGACTGGTTAAATCTTTGGCCAGTGGTGATTCATTCAACCTCTAGCCCCATTCCCTAATTGCCTCCTGGGAGGTCAGGGTGGGACAGAAAGTTCAAACCTGCTAATCACGTGGTTGGTTCCATGGCAACCTCACCTCCTTAGGTGGGGTCCAAAAGTCACTTCATTAATATAACAAAAGATACCTTTACATCCCTCCTTATTTAGGTATTCTAGCCTAAGGGTTTTAGGAGCTCTGCCAGAAATGAGAACAAAGACCAAATATATATCTCTTACTATAAATCACAAGATCACAGAAAATAAAGCTTCCAACTTTGGCACAAATTAAAATAGTGTTTATTTGGGGCACCTGTGTGGCTTTCTCTGTTAAACCTCTGACTCTTGATTTCGCTTAGGTCATGATCTCACAGTTTCGTGGGTTTGAGCCCCATGTCGGGCTCTGCACTGACAGCTCTTAGCCTGCTTGGGATTCTCTCCCTCTCTCTCTGCCTTTCCCGCAATTGTACTCTCTTTGTCTCTCTATAAATAAATAAGCTTTAAAAATTAATAAATAATAAAAAATAAAATACTGTTTATTTGACTATATTACATTAAGAAATTTGAAATCACTTGTTTTATACTCATTAACTGAGAGGGTAATATATGTTAAAATGTATTTAAGTAGTGAAATTTTTGTTAATGTTATTAATAACCCTAATAATATTTTCAAAATAAAGATTTCAATGCCATAAACATTATTTTAATTATTTTAACAGTTTTTTAAAATTCCAAGAATCTACCTTATGAAATATCACCTATTCTACTCAAAACTTATTACATCACAGTGTATTTTTTCTTTTGCACTCATTACTATCTAAAATTATCATATTTCTTTATTTTTTAAAGCTTTTATTTATTTTTGAGAGAAAGAGAGAAAGAGGCAGCATGAATGGGGGAGGAACAGAGAGAAAGGGAGACACAGACTCCCAAGCAGGCTCCAGGCTCCAAGCGGTCAGTACACAGCTCAACGCGGGGCTCGAACCCATGAACTGTGAGTTCATGACCTGAGCCGAAGTCAGATACCTAACTGCCTGAGCTACCCAGGCGCCCCTAAAGTTATCTTTTTTTTTTCATTTGTTTAATTTCTGATTTTACTCTAACAAGCAACCTCCATTAAGCAAAGCCTTTGTAGTCATTCTTACTACTGTCAACCCACCTAGAGAAATACTTAGAACAAAGTGAGTATTAGATGAACATCTGTTGAATTTTGAATGCTGTTAGTGCAAAAGTAGCATATACTCTAATTCTGAACTATCTAGTTTTATGGCATTCCTTACTGAGCCTCCATTTGCTCAAACTAAAGCTAATGATATTTCCTCTGAGCATAAGTATAAAATTAGATAATGTCTAAAAAATGATTGACAAATAGGAGGTACTCAACATATACTAATTATCTTCTTTCTTTAACTATTGTGTTTATTAACTCCACGATGTTAGTTAAATACCTGTTAGCATTAATAATTAATATAGAGAATAAAATGAATACCTAAAAATGCATTAAGCTAATGAACTCATTTTTTATATTACTATATTCTATATATTTCAATTAGTAGTTAACTGATTCACCAGATAAACTGACATCATTGCCTCTGTAAAGTATATCAGTTGATAATCATAGTAAATTAAATGCTTATGGCTAGCACTTTTATATACCTCTGCATTTTTTTCTGCTAACAATTCAATTTGCATGCCTACCGAGTCATTTGTTTTTTCTACATCTGTTTATGAAAATTATCCTATTATTATAAGTTAAATATTAAATGCACCAGTGAAATTAGACCAGTGATATATAAGTGCAATTACTTTTAATGGTCCAGTTAAATTTAAATTGATTGTTTTGAAAACTCCAAATAAAAGTAGTTGCTGAAAAATTAGGCAGCCAAATTTGGTGTGGTTAAGTCAGTATGTATTAGGGGGAAAAAATCACAAAATTCAAAAGATTATACATTTAAATTTCTTCTCAAGACTTCTTAATTCTCTCATTCCATATTAAAGAAACAAATATTTGAAATTTTACACAATGTATTATTCATGTGGTTTAGGCAAAAAAGAAATTATAAAACATTTCTTGGAACTGCACTCAAAGAAAGGTTCTTGGACTTAGAAAATTAACAGGATTCATTTTAAATTAAGCATTTGATTTATGCATATCTTATAATTTATAAGTCCCCCTGTAACCAACCTTTTCAAATATACAACCAATATCTATGCAGTAACATGGATCAGTGTCCTCCAACTGGCTGGGAGGAATTGCATGGATAATAAAGGGACCAGTTTTGACATAATGTGGTGAAAAGAACATGGACTTTGAACTAATAGATGTGACCCTGACTCTTAAGTTTTTAAGTAGACATGATTTCGAACTTCCTGAGTTTCATTTTTTCAGTTATAAGATGTTGGTTGCAACAATCCTAATATGTTATTATGAAACTTAAAAGAGATAGTGTCGAAATTGACTGCCAGTGGCATCCATATAAGAACAAGTCCTCAGCAAAGTTGGTTTCATTCTAATTGACTTGTGTGTTTAAATTTTGCAGTTATTTGATTGTGATTTTGATAGTGTTCTCCATTGCCGTCTTCTTAGGTAATAATTTATATGTTTCTTTTTACATATAAGATATAAAATTTTCAACCATAAACATATATGCCCAGAAAGGTTGTTTTCCTTCCTTCTCTTTCAGGGAATATATATTATTCCATATGCTATATTAAATGTCAAATGGCAGTGTTTCATATTTGTTTACAGGAAATATTTTTAAACTATCACTCTAAACACACCTCACAAAAAGTGCTTACATATTTTGAAGTAAAATAGAAACTTACTTTCACTTTATTTATGGCATCTTGACAATTCATTATTTCCAAATTTCACCAAACATATTTTTTTCCCTAAGATTGAGGTGTTCCTTTAGCAACACTGCAGGAAAGAGACAATCTGTGATTTTTCTCTATTTTGCTGGTAATTATAAGCAGGAGGTAGTCACAGCTCAGCTACTTGTTGTAGGTGTGTGTGCTTGGTTGGGGGAGGAGGTTTACTTGGAAGAGAAAAACTGAAGTATTATCTGAGGTATAAGAAAATGCCATCCAGTACAAATGTAAATGTGTTTCAATTAAGCCCAGTAATTAGATTTTGGAATGTATCCAGTGAACTTCCACTGAGTGATCTAACCATGAAACTCAAAAGCACTTCCAAAAAGGATGTATAAAAATGATAAATAAAAATAAAACAATAGAAAATGGGCAGCAAATGCACCTGTGACAAATTTTCTCTAGGACTAAAGAAATTAAAAAAATAGGTTTTCCAAGTTATTCACAGCATATCTTCTAATCAATTTTATGATGGAATCATACTTATGAAAGCAATAAGGTTGAGAAGTTTTATGCTTTCTTAAGCAAAACCTTGACTGTCTCAAATGGAATGGGACAGTCACTATGGAAATTACCCACTATGATATTTCTTCCCAGTGTATGGTAGAAAACATGTTAACACAAAATTATGCTGCCTCTTTTTTAATAGTATTTTTGCAATTGTAAAAATAAAATCAGCCATTGTTTCTTAGTATTAGATTAGGTGATTGAAAAGTTTATACATTTATAAAAATAAAAATTTGAATAATTAAGTTTATAAATCCAAGTTTCTTCCTTTGAGGTTAAAAATAACTTTACTCAACATTCCAGAGAGTTAAATTTAACATAACATAATATAACGTCTCTAAGAAGTAAAATAGTAAACATCTGTGTAAGTCATAAAATAAAAGCTATTATTTAAACCATTCTTTTTTTAAAATATAATTTATTGTTAAATTGGCTTCCATGCAGTACCCAGTGCTCATCCCAACAAGTGCCTTCCTCAGTGACCATCACCCATTTTCCCCTCTCCCATCCCCCATCGACCCTCAGTTTGCTCTTAAACCATTCTTCTTTGAAACTTTTCAACATTGGGCATGCCTCACACTGTGTTTATCCTCATGTCTTTACCTGCACTTTCCTGTATCTTCTCACATTTAAGTTTTGTCTTTTTTTCTTACATTTTGTCTTTTTTTATAAGTGAATATAATAGAGTCAAATGGTTGTGTATATATTTAATCACCCTCTTCCAAATATCTCATATTGTTCCATTCTATACTATCAAAGAGAATCAATATTGGCAATGATGAGAATTGTTCAACAAAATAAAATCATATTTATTGTTACAACCCAGTAGTCACAGTTGTAATGGAGCGTAAGTGCTGCCTGTATATAGAAGAGGACATATGAGACCATTCAAATGAAAGTACCTCCTAATCAAGAAAGATAGCTCTTTCAACACCCCATGCTTATGGACAATGCACTGTTAAAGGTTACAGACAACCTCTGGATATTTTTCCCCCAGACACATAATGGTCCCAGAAGATGCCCTGTTATTTTCCTGTGTTTCTCTCAGAAACAGGGAAGATGTGTCAGAGCCAGTAATACGCAGAGTGCCAGTGTAAAATGGTATCTTGCACTTTCAGAGGTTTAGCAAAGAAATGAGGAGCGAGAGGAATGGGGATGATATTTATCATTTGTATAGTGCTGTGGAACATGCTTTTACGTGCTGAAGTGCTAGAAGGAAAAAAATCAGGATAAGGAAGAAAAGCAAGTGTAAAAGCATTGCACATCGCCATTGTAGATATTACTTAGCAAAATGTTTTATTTTTCTTAATAAAAAGACAATGGATGATCTGACACAAAGCTCTAAAACAAAGATAATTTTGAACCATGTAGATATGCAAGATTGACTTCTGAGAGTTCTATATGAGCTAAAGGAATAGAGAAAAATAGTCATGGACTTCTAGCAGACCAATGTACCTATCCTTTCTGTCTGACCTGCAACTGGAGAAAGAGAGTTATAAGATTATGAAACTTCTGTCTAGAAAGCTCTCTCAACTGGTTCACTCTACCCTGAAAGTACCTATTTCAGTGTCTCCTTACTGAAAGGACCCTGTATTCCCTGCATATCCATTGACTTATCATTACTAGGAACCAAGGTATTATTTTTTTTTTTTTTTTTGTTTTTTTTTTTTTTTTTTTTTTTCTGAAATTTATTGACAAATTGGTTTCCATACAACACCCAGTGCTCATCCCAAAAGGTGCCCTCCTCAATACCCATCACCCACCCTCTCCTCCCTCCCACCCCCCATCAACCCTCAGTTTGTTCTCAGTTTTTAACAGTCTCTTATGCTTTGGCTCTCTCCCTTTCTAACCTCTTTTTTTTTTTTTTTCATTCCCCTCCCCCATGGGTTCCTGTTAAGTTTCTCAGGATCCACATAAGAGTGAGACCATATGGTATCTGTCTTTCTCTGTATGGCTTATTTCACTTAGCATCACACTCTCCAGTTCCATCCACGTTGCTACAAAAGGCCATATTTCATTTTTTCTCATTGCCACGTAATATTCCATTGTGTATATAAACCACAATTTCTTTATCCATTCATCAGTTGATGGACATTTAGGCTCTTTCCATAATTTGGCTATTGTTGAGAGTGCTGCTATGAACATTGGGGTACAAGTGGCCCTATGCATCAGTGCTCCTGTATCCCTTGGATAAATTCCTAGCAGTGCTATTGCTGGGTCATAGGGTAGGTCTATTTTTAATTTTCTGAGGAACCTCCACACTGCTTTCCAGAGAGGCTGCACCAATTTGCATTCCCACCAACAGTGCAAGAGGGTTCCCGTTTCTCCACATCCTCTCCAGCATCTATAGTCTCCTGATTTGTTCATTTTGGCCACTCTGACTGGCGTGAGGTGATACCTGAGTGTGGTTTTGATTTGTATTTCCCTGATAAGGAGTGACGCTGAACATCTTTTCATGTGTCTGTTGGCCATCCGGATGTCTTCTTTAGAGAAGTGTCTATTCATGTTTTCTGCCCATTTCTTCACTGGGTTATTTGTTTTTCGGGTGTGGAGTTTGGTGAGCTCTTTATAGATTTTGGATACTAGCCCTTTGTCCGATATGTCATTTGCAAATATCTTTTCCCATTCCGTTGGTTGCCTTTTAGTTTTGTTGGTTGTTTCCTTTGCTGTGCAGAAGCTTTTTATCTTCATAAGGTCCCAGTAATTCACTTTTGCTTTTAATTCCCTTGCCTTTGGGGATGTGTCGAGTAAGAGATTGCTACGGCTGAGGTCAGAGAGGTCTTTTCCTGCTTTCTCCTCTAAGGTTTTGATGGTTTCCTGTCTCACATTTAGGTCCTTTATCCATTTTGAGTTTATTTTTGTGAATGGTGTGAGAAAGTGGTCTAGTTTCAACCTTCTGCATGTTGCTGTCCAGTTCTCCCAGCACCATTTGTTAAAGAGGCTGTCTTTTTTCCATTGGATGTTCTTTCCTGCTTTGTCAAAGATGAGTTGGCCATACGTTTGTGGGTCTAGTTCTGGGGTTTCTATTCTATTCCATTGGTCTATGTGTCTGTTTTTGTGCCAATACCATGCTGTCTTGATGATGACAGCTTTGTAGTAGAGGCTAAAGTCTGGGATTGTGATGCCTCCTGCTTTGGTCTTCTTCTTCAAAATTCCTTTGGCTATTCGGGGCCTTTTGTGGTTCCATATGAATTTTAGGATTGCTTGTTCTAGTTTCGAGAAGAATGCTGGTGCAATTTTGATTGGGATTGCATTGAATGTGTAGATAGCTTTGGGTAGTATTGACATTTTGACAATATTTATTTTTCCAATCCATGAGCAGGGAATGTCTTTCCATTTCTTTAAATCTTCTTCAATTTCCTTCATAAGCTTTCTATAATTTTCAGCATACAGATCCTTTACATCTTTGGTTAGATTTATTCCTAGGTATTTTATGCTTCTTGGTGCAATTGTGAATGGGATCAGTTTCTTTATTTGTCTTTCTGTTGCTTCATTGTTAGTGTATAAGAATGCAACTGATTTCTGTACATTGATTTTGTATCCTGCAACTTTGCTGAATTCCTGTATCAGTTCTAGCAGACTTTTGGTGGAGTCTATCGGATTTTCCATGTATAATATCATGTCATCTGCAAAAAGCGAAAGCTTGACTTCATCTTTGCCAATTTTGATGCCTTTGATTTCCTTTTGTTGTCTGATTGCTGATGCTAGAACTTCCAGCACTATGTTAAACAGCAGCGGTGAGAGTGGGCATCCTTGTCGTGTTCCTGATCTCAGGGAAAAAGCTCTCAGTTTTTCCCCGTTGAGGATGATGTTAGCTGTGGGCTTTTCATAAATGGCTTTTATGATCTTTAAGTATGTTCCTTCTATCCCGACTTTCTCAAGGGTTTTTATTAAGAAAGGGTGCTGGATTTTGTCGAAGGCCTTTTCTGCATCGATTGACAGGATCATATGGTTCTTCTCTCTTTTTTTGTTAATGTGATGTATCACGTTGATTGATTTGCGAATGTTGAACCAGCCCTGCATCCCAGGAATGAATCCCACTTGATCATGGTGAATAATTCTTTTTATATGCCGTTGAATTCGATTTGCTAGTATCTTATTGAGAATTTTTGCATCCATATTCATCAGGGATATTGGCCTGTAGTTCTCTTTTTTTACTGGGTCTCTGTCTGGTTTAGGAATCAAAGTAATACTGGCTTCATAGAATGAGTCTGGAAGTTTTCCTTCCCTTTCTATTTCTTGGAATAGCTTGAGAAGGATAGGTATTATCTCTGCTTTAAACGTCTGGTAGAACTCCCCTGGGAAGCCATCTGGTCCTGGACTCTTATTTGTTGGGAGATTTTTGATAACCGATTCAATTTCTTCGCTGGTTATGGGTCTGTTCAAGCTTTCTATTTCCTCCTGATTGAGTTTTGGAAGCGTGTGGGTGTTCAGGAATTCGTCCATTTCTTCCAGGTTGTCCAATTTGTTGGCATATAAGTTTTCATAGTATTCCCTGATAATTGTTTGTATCTCTGAGGGATTGGTTGTAATAGTTCCATTTTCATTCATGATTTTATCTATTTGGGTCATCTCCCTTTTCTTTTTGAGAAGCCTGGCTAGAGGTTTGTCAATTTTGTTTATTTTTTCAAAAAACCAACTCTTGGTTTCGTTGATCTGCTCTACAGTTTTTTTAGTTTCTATATTGTTTATTTCTGCTCTGATCTTTATTATTTCTCTTCTTCTGCTGGGCTTAGGCTGCCTTTGCTGTTCTGCTTCTAGTTCCTTTAGGTGTGCTGTTAGATTTTGTATTTGGGATTTTTCTTGTTTCTTGAGATAGGCCTGGATTGCAATGTATTTTCCTCTCAGGACTGCCTTTGCTGCGTCCCAAAGCGTTTGGATTGTTGTATTTTCATTTTCGTTTGTTTCCATATATTTTTTAATTTCTTCTCTAATTGCCTGGTTGACCCACTCATTCGTTAGTAGGGTGTTCTTTAACCTCCATGCTTTTGGAGGTTTTCCAGACTTTTTCCTGTGGTTGATTTCAAGCTTCATGGCATTGTGGTCTGAAAGTAAGCATGGTATAATTTCAATTCTTGTAAACTTATGAAGGGCTGTTTTGTGACCCAGTATATGATCTATCTTGGAGAATGTTCCATGTGCACTCGAGAAGAAAGTATATTCTGTTGCTTTGGGATGCAGAGTTCTAAATATATCTGTCAAGTCCATCTCATCCAATGTCTCATTCAGGGCCCTTGTTTCTTTATTGACCGTGTGTCTAGTTGATCTATCCATTTCTGTAAGTGGTGTATTAAAGTCCCCTGCAATTACCACATTCTTATCAATAAGGTTGCTTATGTTTATGAGTAATTGTTTTATATATTTGGGGGCTCCGGTATTCGGTGCATAGACATTGATAATTGTTAGCTCTTCCTGATGGATAGACCCTGTAACTATTATATAATGTCCTTCTTCATCTCTTGTTACAGCCTTTAATTTAAAGTCTAGTTTGTCTGATATAAGTATGGCTACTCCAGCTTTCTTTTGGCTTCCAGTCGCATGATAAATAGTTCTCCATCCCCTCACTCTCAATCTAAAGGTGTCCTCAGGTCTAAAATGAGTCTCTTGTAGACAGCAAATAGATGGGTCTTGTTTTTTTATCCATTCTGATACCCTATGTCTTTTGGTTGGCGCATTTAATCCATTTACATTCAGTGTTATTATAGAAAGATACGGGTTTAGAGTCATTGTGATGTCTGTATGTTTTATGCTTATAGTGATGTCTCTGGGACTTTGTCTCACAGGGTCCCCCTTAGGATCTCTTGTAGGGCTGGTTTAGTGGTGACAAATTCCTTCAGTTTTTGTTTGTTTGGGAAGACCTTTATCTCTCCTTCTATTCTAAATGACAGACTTGCTGGATAAAGGATTCTTGGCTGCATATTTTTTCTGTCTAGCACCCTGAAAATCTCTTGCCAATTCTTTCTGGCCTGCCAAGTTTCAAAAGAGAGATCAGTCACGAGTCTTATAGGTTTCCCTTTATATGTGAGGGCACGTTTACCCCTTGCTGCTTTCAGAATTTTCTCTTTATCCTTGTATTTTGCCAGTTTCACTATGATATGTCGTGCAGAAGATCGATTCAAGTTACGTCTGAAGGGAGTTCTCTGTGCCTCTTGGATTTCAATGCCTTTTTCCTTCCCCAGTTCAGGGAAGTTCTCAGCTATGATTTCTTCAAGTACCCCTTCAGCACCTTTCCCTCTCTCTTCCTCCTCTGGGATACCAATTATGCGTATATTATTTCTTTTTAGTGTATCACTTAATTCTCTAATTTTCCCCTCATACTCCTGGATTTTTTTATCTCTCTTTTTCTCAGCTTCCTCTTTTTCCATAACTTTATCTTCTAGTTCACCTATTCTCTCCTCTGCCTCTTCAAGCCGAGCTGTGGTGGTTTCCATTTTGTTATGCATTTCGTTTAAAGCGTTTTTCAGCTCCTCGTGACTGTTCCTTAGTCCCTTGATCTCTGTAGCAAGAGATTCTCTGCTGTCCTGTATACTGTTTTCAAGCCCAGCGATTAATTTTATGACTATTATTCTAAATTCACTTTCTGTTATATTATTTAAATCCTTTTTGATCAGCTCATTAGCTGTTGTTATTTCCTGGAGATTCTTCTGAGGGGAGTTCTTCCGCTTGGTCATTTTGGATAGTCCCTGGCGTGGTGAGGACCTGCAGGGCACTTCCCCTGTGCTGTGGTGTATACCTGGAGTTGGTGGGCGGGGCCGCAGTCAGACCTGATGTCTGCCCCCAGCCCACCGCTGGGGCCACAGTCAGACTGGTGTGTGCCTTCTCTTCCCCTCTCCTAGGGGCGGGATTCACTGTGGGGTGGTGTGGCTCGTCTGGGCTACTTGCACCGTGCCAGGCTTGTGATGCTGGGGATCTGGCGTATTAGCTGGGGTGGGTAGGCAAGGTGCTCGGGGGCAGGAGGGGCAGGCTTAGATCGCTTCTCCTTAGGTGATCCACTTCAGGAGGGGCCCTGTGGCAGCGGGAGGGAGTCAGATCCGCTGCCGGAGGTTTGGCTCCGCAGAAGCGCAGAGTTGGGTGTTTGCGCGGAGCGAGCAAGTTCCCTGGCAGGAACCGGTTCCCTTTGGGATTTCGGCTGGGGGATGGGTGGGGGAAATGGCGCTGGCGAGCGCCTTTGTTCCCCACCAAACTGAGCTCTGTTGTCAGGGGGCTCAGCAGCTCTCCCTCCCTTTGTCCTCCAGCCTTCCCGCTTTCCGAGCAGAGCTGTTAATTTCTGACCTCCCAGACGCTAAGTCGCGCTTGCTGTCGGAACACAGTCCGCCCGGCCCCTCCGCTTTTGCAAGCCCGACTCGGGGGCTCTGCTTGGCCGGCGAGCCGCCCCTCCGCCCCGGCTCCCTCCCGCCAGTCCGTGGAGCGCGCACCGCCTCGCCGCCCTTCCTACCCTCTTCCGTGGGCCTCTCGTCTGCGTTTGGCTCCGGCGACTCTGTTCTGCTAATCCTCTGGCGGTTTTCTGGGTTATTTAGGCAGGTGTAGATGGAATCTAAGTGATCAGCAGGACGTGCGGTGAGCCCAGCGTCCTCCTAAGCCGCCATCTTGCCGCAACTCGGAACCAAGGTATTATTATTGAGAAACAGGATGCCTTCTCCCACAACGGTGCAAATCTCTGACCTTTACCTTCATGGCCTACAGGCTTTAAAAGCCAAGAACTTCAAGGGCATATTCTAAATCAGGACCATGGAATACATCCATCAAGAAGACAAGGTTTTCTCCAGGACTACATCTTTTGTTCAGCAAGAATGGACAGCAGATTGGAAGAATTCATACTCAACAGCTCAATGTGTACTGATACTGTTAGCATCTATTTTTTCCCTGAAAAGAACACACCATTTGGTGTCCAAATACCTGTGTTTACATATTAAGTCTAGAACTCACTGCTTATGTAACCTCAATGGTTACACTGAGATTATGATCTCAATGACAAGCTCCTCTCACAAAAGGAGGAAGTCGTTTTAGTGATATCTAGTTTGGGCCCTGGATTCTTGATGAGACTTTACTGTGGACATTGAGGTCAGGTGAATTTGAGGAAAACATTCTGCCTGCAGGCCATAGCCCACATTTTGTCTCAGGGCTATTATCTTTTTCAAATTCTAACCCTAAAGCTAGGGAAGATAGAGGCGGTTACTACATCCCATAAGTATCTCTGCCATTATTTTTATATTTTCCTTAAGTTATTTTTACAGATTTTGTCTTGGGAAAATTTCCCTGGTAAAGAAGACTTGAAGAATCTGAAAGGAATTGTGCATGGAAAGATGGAAGGGAACTTGAATGGTGAGAGGTGACTATGCCCTCATCTCAAGTGGCCTTCACTAATATTGCCCTTTTATTTATCCACATTCCTTCCAATCCAACTTATGGATTTGAAAGAAACTTTGGTCAATTCATTGAAATCCACTTCCATATGGTTTTCCAAGGAATTGCCCAAATTCAAAGTAGCAGAAAATGGCTCCTACTGAGAAGTCATCTTATTAAGAAAGGCATAATGTACATGTGAAAAGAAATAATTTTATTGAGGCATATTTTACATATCCTAGAATTCACCCATTTCAAGTGAAAAAAAAAGCAATTCAATGTTTTTAAAACAAATTTACTAAATTGTGCATCACCATAAGTCAGTTCTAGAATGTTTTATCACCCAATACGATCCCTCACGCACATTTACTGTTAATCCCCATCCTCTCTCCCTCCCAAAGCAACCACTAATCTATTTATTGTCTCTATAGATTTTATAGGCTAGACTTGACACCTTTTGATACCATGCTTACATATTTTGAACAACTTAGATCATTTAAGCATATATAGAGGAGAATGATATGTTTTAGATATTTGTTTCAGAAAAAAATCTCTAATAGCCTGGAGATAACAAATTAAAACTGAGAGCCTAGACATCAGGAGACTGGTTATCAGTGTGTTGCAATAATCCAGGTGCAGGCTGTGGCAGAGAACTCAAGGTCAGGGCTTTTCAGGGCTTGGTCCATGCATATTCAGAGAAGGCAGTTTTCTTTGTGATGGGAGTTCTCTGGAACAATCTGAACAAGGAAGAGAGTTCCCAGAAAAGGGTACATCAACAGGAAACCTTTAATCCGTGTGGTTGGTGGTCCATGGAATGCATAGTAGGTAAAAAAAATTGCTTGTGTATGTTTTCTAGGAGCTCTATACCTAAGAGCATAGGAGAAGAAAGTAACGGAGATTATTCAATTGTGATGTATAAATGGTTGCACATAGCATATATAAGTTTAGCACTGATTAAGAGTACACCTAAATGTGAGACTATGGCACAGAGGAGAGAATTCAGATAAAGTCATCCATGTTAGATATCTCAGGGAACAAAGTAAGCTGACCTATGTGAATATTACTTTGTCTCAGAGTTGAAGTTGCTAAAAATCATACCCACAGTTTTTTCTGCCATGGACCTGTCCAGGGATTGAGATTTACTCATATCCTTGTGTTAGAGATTTACTCATATCCTTGTGTTAAAGCCTAGCTTGCAAGTACCTCTGTTAATGTGTTAATATGTTACTTAGACTGGATATGATATTAATTCATTATTACCTATTGGCTGGTAGCAGAGTAGCTAGATATCACCAAGAAAAGAAGACACATATGAGAAAATGGGAAATAGTCCAAACCAGTGTGGATGAGCAACAACACTAACAAGAATTGTTAACTAACTGAACTAAGCCCCACTAGGACTCCAGAAAGAGACTTTCTCAGTCATGACATGTACAAATGCATTAAGTATATGGTGTTCTTATTGCATGTGCCATTTCTTCCAAAGATAAGTGTATGCCTCTGTATACTCTAAATGAACTCCAGAAGTGAAACTGTTGTTCTGCATTTTTCTTTTTATTTGTCCTGGCAGTTTCTTTTTTTCCCCATGATTTCCCTCTCATTTTGATTTACATTATTTCAAAATTATCATGTGGAAAGGTCCTATGAGGGTCACAAAGGAGTGTTGAACAATGACAATCAGAAGACACATAAGGAAACCAACAGTTATTCTTCCCTTCCTTACTGCCAAAGCCCAATTTTATTCGGGATACAAATGGAACCAACTAAAATTTTGCTATTTCCTAGCTCTCTCTGGCAGCTACAAGTGTTCATGTAACATAATTTTGTCCCAGTATATATAATTGGGAGTAACTATTTGATTATTTAAGAAAAACAATCCTCTGAAGAGAACTCTCCCAGCCAGCACATACCCTTTTACTTTCGGCCATTCTAGTTCTTCCTGCCCAGAATATGGCTGTGATACTGGCAGTGAAGCAGCTGTCTTATAACCTTGAGGTAATATGTATAAACTAATGAAAGCTAATTGACAAGATAGAAGTAATGTTCTCTGATGGCACTGTGGTTGACCTTTCTTGTCTCATTATGTGAGGCAAACAAAACCTTATAGCACAAAGGAATAACTAATTGATACAAGACTTGTGTCAATATCTAGCTGAAAAGTAATGAGAACAAAATATTCTAAGGTTATAGGTAGACATTCACATACTTAAGAACTGCCAGTCTTACATTGGGGATGTCAGAGATAAATAAGTAATTAGATAAGTTCTTTAATCGTTGTGCAGCCGTTGGGTTACAGGTCACTTGCTTTATTTGAGTGAATGCTTCTCAAGAGAGATAAAACTTGAACAATGACTTCAAGATTGAGAAGTTTTTTTTTAACATTTAAAAAATTTAATTTAATTTAAATTCCAGTTGAGTTAACATACATTGACATCTTTTAGTAAATAACACATGGACATGTGTAGTATCATTGCTTCAAATATGAGGATATTTAGTATTTATTGTTCTCAACTTTAAGGCTTTAGTAAAAGTTCTTAGACGATTGGAAAATTGTTGGAATATGGAAGAAAATTTAAAATAATATAGTCTAAGCCACTATGTTACAGAGGAGATGATAACTTACCCACAGTCCCAAAATCTGTGGCAAAGTTGAATTTAGTATATAGCCCTCCAAATTCTATGCTAGTTTCTCCCAAATGTACTATTGTCAAATATAATGCAATGGATTAGGGAGAAAAATTAATACACCGGAAACTTTTTTTCATCACTGAGCATAAATTGGCAAGAACCTAATATGTTTTGGAGTCCATCAAAAGAGATTTATTTTTTAAAGTCACAAAATAGACCATCGGGTCTATAATCATATAAAATGGCCTTTTCTTGAATTCAGGTAATTCCTTTTTGCGCAGTTATTCTATCTGATCAGAGCATTGTTTTAAGTATGTATGACTATACTAATATAATCTTAACTATCCTAATAAGCTTCGAGAAGTTTTCTAAGCAATCTCAGATATGGAAGAGATTGCCGGGAAAGAGAAACCAGGCAAAGAGATGAGTTTGTGAAAATTCAAAGTCTGATAGAAAAGATGGAGAGAGATAGATGTGAAAATTTTGGTGCAACTGGATTCTTGTGTGTATCACAAAATGGTGAGAAGATGGGCTGGGTCTAAGGGTCGGGGCTAGATATTTAAGGGCAGTATAGGGTATCCTAAGGAGTCTGTACTTTATCCCATGCCTAGGGTTTACGAACTGGTACCCAGCAGTAGGATCCCTGTTTAGTTTGAAAAGTACAAAGTTTTATAAGTTTTGAATTTGAATGTGGTTAGATGGAATGTGCTCTATATTCTTGCCGTAGGCTCTGCAACTCCTCTTTGATGATAGTTAACACCCACAATATTTACATTAGATGCCTGGATACTGAAATATTTATATTTGTGACTTCTTAGAGAAAAATTAAACTAAGTGCTATCACCCCTGAGGAAGGTAAGAAGTCTTTAAGATGCTGAGATGTAGTAAGGAATAGAGGTGTGCAAGAATAAGTGAACAGCAGAGATTTCAAATGAGGAAATGGTTGGTTTCATAAACAGATGAGACAGTCATAAGTGCCAGGAGAATGAGATGGAAGAGGTTAAAAATCTCTAATAAGTTCCAGCAAAGATGAGAAAGGATGAAAAATGGTCCTGGTAAGTAGTGTATAAAGGAGAGTAGCCAGGAGGAAGATTTATTTTCTAAAAGTATTTAATAAATTGAATTTTACATGCAAGATTTTCATGTTTAAGAAATATAGCTCTCGGGGCGCCTGGGTGGCGCAGTAGGTTAGGCGTCCGACTTCAGCCAGGTCACGATCTCGCGGTCCGTGAGTTCGAGCCCCGCGTCGGGCTCTGGGCTGATGGCTCAGAGCCTGGAGCCTGTTTCCGATTCTGTGTCTCCCTCTCTCTCTGCCCCTCCCCCGTTCATGCTCTGTCTCTCTCTGTCCCAAAAATAAATAAATGTTGAAAAAAAAAATTAAAAAAAAAAAAAAAAGAAATATAGCTCTCGGGAAGAGTTAAGATGGCAGAACATCATGGAGACCCTGAGCTTGTCTTGTCCCTGAAATGCAGTTAGATCAGCACCAAACCATTTCACACACCTAGGAAATTGATCCGAAGATTAAGACAACAATCTGCATAACTTGAGCCACAGAAGTCAGCAGGTATGCACTATGGAGAGATGAACTGGGGGAGAGAAAAGTCGCTGAGGATAGGGAGCTGCTTTTGCAGACAGAGGACAGAGAAAGAGGAAGGGAGAGAGTGTGGCACATCTGGATCATGCAAGAAAACACTCCCCCGAAAGTAGCTGGAGAGAAAAAGAGTGAATCACAGGTGACTGAATGAGAAATCTGTTCCCCAAAACCACTGATGGAAAGAAATTACAGGATTCTATAAACAGTGGAACACAGAGTCTGAAGGTTCAGAGATTAGTGCTTGGTGGTGCTCTGGTGAGGTAGGGTGAATCCCCCAGAAGCAGGCAGCATGGTCTGATGGGTCCATTTCCCACAGGGGGTGAATTGGTTCCTCTGGCTTGGAGAGCATTTGGTATAGGCTATATGGCCTCCCCACAGGCAAAGGGCCCAGTGGACCCTGGAAAGCAGCCACATTTGCTGGAATTGGGACAAAAATGCCAGAGTGCAGTGAAATCTGGTGCTGACTGTGTGTCGTGATTTGCCATAATTGCTGAACCTCTGCCACTGCATGATAGCAGGAATGCTTTCTGGAGCAAGCTGGCAACAGTCCATTGCTCAACAATACCCTCCCCCAGAGAGTTGGTGTGGATCCAAGCCACAAGAAACTCTGAAGTGTGGGGTTTTGAAACACAATGTCATCTGAGATAAAACTCTGGAGGGAGGTGCCTCCTGGTAGGTGGACAGCTTGGACATGGACAGGGTAGATCTGAGTAGTGGCATGGAGGCCTGAGACAAGGGAGGGGTGCTTGATCACAGGTTGGTGAAAGTGTGAAGTTACCGTGCCAGAGACTAGAAAGCTGGGAGAAGCCATTTCAACCTCTCCTATGCACCCCAGTAAGCTAAGCAGTGACACCTAGTCAAGAACAGAGCCGTTACACCAAGTCCTGCCCAACTGTGCCCTCAAAGCACATCCCCTAGAAGAATAGCATAAGTCCCTCCACCTGCTTAGCATACAGACTATAGAATGCTTCATAGTTTGAGTTCTAGGGGAAACTGGATGTAACTTTATTCAGGTTTCATTCTGTTTGCTGGTTCATTTATTCATTTTCTTTGCTTCAGTTTTTGCTTAAAATGTTTTCTTTTTTCTTTCTTTTCTTCATCTTTCTTGAATACAGAAATAGAAAAATTTATTTTTATGTATTTATTTTTTTACTTTATTTTTTATTATTTTAATTTTTTATTCTATTGAATTTTCTTTATTTTATTTTATTCTATTTTATTTTATAATTTTTTTAATTTTAAAATTTTTCTTATCTTATTTTTTCTTTTCTTTCCTTTTTTCCTCTATTCTATATAGCTTTTTTCAACAAGCAGACCAAAACACATCTAGGATTTAGTTTCATTTACTTGATTTTTTGTTTTGTTTTTAATTTAAAAAAAAATTTTATTTTATTAATTTTTTTCTTCCTCCAAATGACAAAACAAAGGAATTCACCCCAAAAGAAAGAATAGGAAGAAATTACAGCCAGGGGCTTAAGCAACAGATATAAGCAAAGATGCCTGAACTAGAATTTAAAACCATGATAATAAGAATACTAGCTGGGGTTGAAAAAAGCATAGAATCCCTTTCTGTGTAGATAAATAAAATCTAGTCAGGATGAAATTTAAAATGCTATAACCAAGATGCAATCTCGACTGGATGCCACAATGGCAAGGATGGACGAAGAAAAACAGTGCATCAGCAATATAGAAGTTAAAATTGGAGGAAATAATGAAGCAGCAAAAAGGAGGGATACAAACCAAAAGATCATGATACAAAACTTAGAGAACTCAGTGACTTATTATAATAACATCTGAATCATAGGAGTCTCAGAAGATGGAGAGAGAAAAAAGGACAGAAGGTTTATGTGAACAAATTACAGCTGAAAACATTCCAAAATGGGTAAGGACACAGATATCAAAATCTGAGAAGCACAGAGAACCCCTATTACAGTCAATAAAAACCATCCATCACCAAGGCATATCAGAGTCAAATTCACAGAATACACAGACAAGGAAAGAATTATGAAAGCAGCAAAGGGAAAAAAGTCCTTAACCTATAAGGAAAGACAGATCAGGTTTGCAGCAGATCTGTCCACAGAAACTTGGCAGGCCAGAAAGGAGTGGCAGGATATATTCAAAGTGCTGAATTGTAAAAATATGCAGCCAAGAATTCTGCATCCAGCAAGTCTGTCATTCAAAATAGAAGGAGAAATAGAGTTTCCCGTACAAACAAAAACTAAAGGAGTTTGTGACCACTAAGCCAGTCTTGCAAGAAATTTTAAGGGGGACTCTTTGGAGAAAAAATGAAACAAAACAAAAAAGACTAAAAGCAAGGTGAGAAAGGACCAGAGAACATTACCAAAAACACCAACTCTACAGGCAACATAATGGCACTAAATTCATATCTTTCAGTATTCTCTCTAAATGTCAATGGCCTAAATGCTCCAATCAAAAGACATAGTATATCAGAATGGATAAGAAAACAAGACCCATCTATATGCTGCTTACAAGAAATTCATTTTAGACCTAAAGACACCTGAAGTTGAAAGTAAGAGGATGGAAAACATTTATCATGTTGATGGTCATCAAAGGGAAGCTGAAGTAGCCATACTTACATCAGACAAATTAAATTTTAAAATAAAGACTGGAACAAGAGATGAAGAATGGCATTATATCATAATTAAGAAGGCTATCCACCAAGATCTGACAATTGTAAATATTTATGCCCCCAACGTGAAACACCCAAGTATAAAAATCAATTAATCACACACATAAAGAAACTCATTAATAAAAATTCCATAATAGTAGAGGACTTCAAAACCCCACTTAACAGCAATGGGCAGATCATCTAAACAGAAAATCAACAAAGAAACAATAGCTTTGAATGACACACTGGACCTGATGTACTTAGATATATTCAGAACGTTTCATCCTAAAGCAGCAGAATACATATTCTTCTTGAGGGCACATGGCACATTCTCCAGAATAGATCACATACTGGATCACAAATCAGCCCTCAACAAGTACAAAAATATGAAGATCATATAGTGCATATTTTTAGACCATAATGCTATGAAACTTGAAATCAACCACAAGAAAAAAAAATGGGATAACCAAGAAATTAGAGAGAAAATTAAAAAATACATGGAAGCCAATGAAAATAAAAACAATAGTCCAAAACCTCTGGGATGCAGCAAAGGTGGTCATAAAAGGGAGGTATATAGCAGTCCAGGCCTTCCTAAAAAAGGAAGAAAGTTCTCAAATACACACCCTAACATTACACCTAAAAGAACTGGAAAGAGAACAGCAAAGAAAGCCCAAAAACCAGCAAAGAAGGGAAATAATAAAGATTATAGCAGAAATAAATGATATAGAAATCAGAAAACAAAAACAAAAACAAAAAAGAGTAAAACAGATCACTGAAACCAGGAACTGGTTCTTTGAAAGAATTAACAAAATTGATAACCCCCTAGCCAGAATGATCAAAAAGAAAAAGGAAAGATCCCAAATAAATACAATCATGAATGAAAGAGGAGAGATAACAACCAACACTACAGAAATACAAACAATAATAAAAGAATATTATGAGAATTTATATGCCAAATTGGGCAATCCGGAACAAATGGACGAATTCCTGGAAACATAAACTACCAAACTAAAACAGGAAGAAACAGAAAATTTGGACAGACCCATAAGCAAAAAAGATATTGAATCAGTAATCAAAAATCTCCCAACAAACAAGAGTCCAGGACTGGATCACCTTCCAGGGGAATTCTACCAGGCATTTAAAGAAGAGTCAACACCCAGTCTTTTGAAGCTGTTCCAAAAAACAGAAATGGAAGGAAAACTTCCAAACACATTCTAACAGGCCAGCATTACCTTGATTCCAAAACCAGACAAAGACCCCACTAAAAAGAACTACAGACCAATTTCCCTGGTGAACATGGATGCAAAAATTCTCAACAAATTACTAGCAAATCAGATCTAACAATGCATTAAAAGAGTTATTCACCACAATCAAGTGGAATTTATTCCTGGGATGCAGGGCTGGTTCAATATTCACAAATCAATCAATGTGATACATCACATTAATAAAAGAAAAGAACCGTCTGATCCTCTCAACAATGCAGAAAAAGCATTTGACAAAATGCCTCCATTCTTGATAAAAACCTTCAAGAAAGTAGAGATATAAAGATAGTACCTCAAAATCATAAAGGCTATATATGAAAGACCCATAGTTATATCATCCTCAATGGGGAAAAACTGAAAGCTTTCCCCCACAAAGGTCAGGAACATGACAAGGATGTCTACAGTCACCACTGTTATTCAACATAGTGTTGGTTTCCTAGCCTCAGCAATCAGACAACACAAAGAAATAAAAGGTACCTAAATCCACAAGGAGGAAGTCAAGCTTTCACGCTTTGCAGATGACATGATACTCTATGTGCAAAACCTAAAAGATTCCACCAAAAAACTGCTTGAACCAATACATGAATTCAGTAATGTCACAGGGTATAAAATCAATGTACAGAAATCAGTTGCATTTCTATACACCAATAATAAAGCAGCAGAAAGAGAAATCAAGGAATTGATCCCATTTAAAATTGCACCAAAAACCATAAAATACCTAAGAATAAACCTTACCAAAGAAATGAAAAATCTATACACTGAAAACTATAGAAAGCTTATGAAGGAAATTGAATAAGACACAAAAGATGGAAAAATATTCCATGCTTTTGGATTAGAAACACAAATATTGTTAAAATGTCGATACTAACTGAAGTAATCTACATATTTAATGCAATCCCTATCAAAATAACACCAGCATTCTTCACAGAACTAGAATAAACAATCCTAAAATTTGTATGGAACCAGAAAAGAACTTGAATAGTCAAAGCAATCCTGAAAAAGAAAACCAAATCTGGAGGCCTCACAATTTCAGAATTCAAGCTATATTACAAAGCTGTAATCATCAAGACAGTATGGTACTGGCATAGGAACAGACACATAGATCAGTGGAACGGAATAGAAAACCCAGAAATGAACCCACAAACATATAGCCAACTAATCTTAGACAAAGCAGGAAAGAATATCCAAATGGAAAAAAGTCAGTCTTCAGCAAACGGTGTTGAGAAAATTGGACCACTTTCTTGCACCATACAGAAAAATAAACTGAAAATGGATGAAAGACCTAAATGTAAGACAGGAAGCCATCAAAATCCTCGAGGAGAAATCAGGCAACAACCTCTTTGACATTGGCCACAGTGACTTCTTACTCAACACGTCTCCAAAGGTAAGGGAAACAAAAGCAAAAATGAGCTATTGGGACCTCATCAAGATAAAAAGCTTCTGCAGAGTGAAGGAAATAATCAGCAAAACTAAAAGACAACTGATGTAATGGGGTAAGAGTTTTGTAAATGTCATATCAGATAAAGGGTTAGTCTCCAAAATCTATAGAAAACTTATCAAACTCAACACCCAAAAAACAAATAATCCAGTGGAGAAATGGGTAAAAGACATGAATAGACAGTTTTCCAAAGAAGGCATCCAGATGGCTAATAGACACATGAAAAAAATGCTCAACATCATTCATCATCAGGGAAATACCAATCAAAACCACAATGAGATACCGCTTCAACCTGTCAGAATGGCTAAAATTAGCAACTCAGGCAACAGCAGATTTTGGCAGGGATATGGATAAAGAGGAACACTTTTGCACTGCTGGTGGGAATGCAAACTGGTGCAGCCACTCTGGAAAACAGTATGGTGGTTCCTCAAAAAGTTAAAAATAGAACTACCCTATGAGCAAACAATTACACTACTAGTTATTTATTCTAAGGATACAGAAATGCTGATTCAAAGGGTACATGCACTCCAATGTTTATAGCAGCACTATCAACAATAGCCAAAGTATGGAAAGAGCCCAAATGTCCATGGACTGATGAATAGATAAAGAAGATATGGTGTGTATATGTGTGTGTGTGTGTGTGTGTATTAGTTGGGAGTCAAAAAGAACATTTACAAGTATGTGGATGGAACCAGAAGGTATTATGATAAATGAAATTACTCAGAGAAAGACAAATATATGGTTTAACTCATATGTGGAATTTAAGAAACAAAACAGATGGACAATAGGGAAGGAAAGCAAAAATAATACAAAAAAATAGAGGGAGACTAATCACAAGGGTCTCTTAAATACAAGAAATAAGCTGATGGTTGCTGGTGGGGTGTTGGGTGGGAGGATGGTGTGAATGGGTGATGGGGCATGAAAGGGGATGTTTATTGGGATGAGTACTGGGTGTTATATGTTAGTGATGAATCACTAAATTCTCTTCCTGAAATCATTATTATACTATATGTTAGCTAACTTGAATTTAAATTTTAATAAATAAATAAATAAATAAATAAATAAATAAATGTAACTAAACAAATCAAAAAAGAAAAACAATAAAAAGAAGTATAGCACTCTAATTGCTTAAAATAGTTAATATATTGGCTTGCTCATCAAAACGCTAAATACTTGGGTAACTCATTCAGTTAAGCATATGTCTTCGTCTCAGGTCATGATCTCTCAGCTCATGAGTTCAAACCCTACGTCAGGCTCTAAGCCTGGAGCTTGCTTCGAATTCTGAGTCTCCCTCTCTCTCTGCCCCTCCCCTGCTCATGCTCCGTCTCTTTCTGTCTCTCAAAAATAAAAAAAAAATAAAAAATTTTTAATTGCCAAACACTTGTAATTCAATCAGCAATAAGCATTTAGCAAGTAAGACATAAATTTATAAACTTTGTGAGATCTAATATTATATTTTTGCCTGATAGACTTTATAGCATCTAAAGACAAAGTTGTAGAAACAACTCTGTAGTTATTCATTTTATTGAAAGAAATAAGGTGTATATCAAGAGGAAAATTAAGTATGAAAGAATAACAGACAGAAAAATGGTCAATTTATAAGATAATATTAATAAATTATCAAGTTATACCAAATTGTATTATTTAGCAATTTTTGCATCTTCAGTAATGTATATAATGTATAAAATGCACAAATAGACATAATATATCCTGTGAGCATTTTTACCAGTGTGTTAATGACCTGCTTGAGTTAGTACCTTGGGCTTTGCCTCCAGCCTTAAAATACAGTCAATTATTACCTGCTCAAATCTATACCAGCATGCTTTAACTAGACTAAATATACTCTAAGGAGAAGTAAATATTATACTATTTCATTTTTATTCTCAGCTTCTAAAATCACAACTATTATTCATAATTCAATTGTAGTTTTGAGTATGCTATAATATACCTGTAAGTGAAAATCATGTACTTGTGACAGTGTTTAAGTCTCTTGACTCATAAAATTAGAAATATCAGAGTCTGAAGTGGTTTTAAAATATCTTCTTATATGTACTTAAACAGAATATTATCCATTTTTTTCCTTTTTCTCCATATATAGTTATATCTTAGATTATAGCTTTTTGAGAGGATATCAAATCACCAGTTACAAAATAAAGCAAACGTAACTGGGATTTTAAAGTCACTACCAACTACAATGGAGACTTAACAGCATACAGAGCAAATTTCATTCTTTCAAGTAACAGTTGTCAGTTTGTACATTATTTGGACTAACACCCCCTCCTACCTCTTGGTCCATAACCAAAAAGCAATTTGCATTTTGTTAATTATTCACAAATTTTGGGGAAAGAGAGTGATATTTGAAAATTTAAATGGTCAGTAGTGTATCTGCATTCCTTGTTCACCCCAAATAAAAATAGATGACATTCATATAAGCAGCATTTTGTTAGATAGTTGAGAGATCACCATGATTAAAGATTTAGAATTGTTTGAGGTTATAATAACATTAGAGTCCATATCATCTAATACCTTGTCAGGAATTTCCATAGTACAATTCATATTAGTGTAATAATAATAACCACATCTATTAACTTAATTAAGAGCATAAAATATACCAAGTACACATTCACAAATCATTTTATTTAATCCTCAACCTTATACATAGTAAGGACCATTATCTCTGTTTTACAGATAATAAATGTGATGACATCACAGAGAATGTCAGTGATGACATTCTTTACCCAGGCTGTGATACAAGATCCACAAGAGTTGAAATGTTGCCTCTCAGTAATGGAATCTGAGAGATAAAGTTTACCCATGTGCCCAAGAGAAAAATGAAGTCGATTTGGTATATTTATGGCATTTTCTCTGTAATACCTTATTTAAAAATTTTTTATGTTTCAGTGTAAAAGAGGAAACTATTGAATTATTTTAAGTATGAATAATATTAGTAAATTTCAAATTTATAATTACAACCACAGTGACATTACAGAGCATAAGTGTATTTTTTGGTCTACCCAGAGGCGAAACCCAAGAGAAACTGTTTAGGGGGACCAATTTCCACGAGAAATGATAGGCAGGAGCTAATACAATGGGGGTAGGAATTAAAAGAAGAGGTAGGTAAAGCCTCCAAAAAGATATTTGGGTGATAGGATCAAAAGGACGTTTTGGATGTTAGGTGTGAACAATTAAAGAGTTAAAGCGTCAAAGATACTTCTGAGGTTTTAAGCTTGGGGTACAGTGTGAATGGTAAGGAGTATAATGTAGAAATGATTGTTCTATTTTTATAGAATGGTTTCCAGTAGGAGTCCTTTTTCAATGAGGCAGACAG
This sequence comes from Prionailurus viverrinus, assembly GCF_022837055.1. Taxonomy (NCBI): domain Eukaryota; kingdom Metazoa; phylum Chordata; class Mammalia; order Carnivora; family Felidae; genus Prionailurus; species Prionailurus viverrinus. The sequence goes on along the minus strand of NC_062567.1, from coordinate 94,658,036 downwards.
ACATATCAATTGTGCTGCAAATAAATTTGTTTGTATTGCTATAAAAATCTCTGAACAGCAAAACCAAGAAAAATTAAATGAGTCATAAATTAATCTGGTTTATTTCATTTAATCACTCATTCAACAAATACATTTGGTTTTTGAACTGTGTGCCAAGTACTGTGCTAGCAATTAGAGGAGACAATATGAAAGACAAATTCTCTGGGTTTAGGATATGTAGATTGAATGAATGGAAGGCACACATAATCTGAGTTAATTAGTGCTAACTTAAACTAAATTTGAGATGTTATGGCAATTCATAGAAAATGAATGGAATCCCAGAAGGGTAGCAAGAAAGGGTCAAAAAAACCTTCATACTAGGAGGGATAAGGCTTAGCTAAGCAGAAAAAGAAGCCATGTTTAGGCTGAAAGAAAAACATGTACCTAGGCTCAGAAGGAAAACAGGGAATGATGTGATAAAGACAGGAAGGTAAGTATGGCTTGATTAGAGAGCTACAGAAAGGATGGCAAGAGATTAGGCTTGGGAGGTAGAAGTTGTTAAGATACGAAAGATTCTTCATGCCATAAGTCTTTTGAAGACTTCAGCCTGAAAGTTAAAGAAGCCACTGGAGGATCTGTAGCAGAAAAATGGCATGGTCACATTTGTGCAGTGTAAAGGTCACTCTTACAACAGCAAGGAAATTGGATTGGATAAAAATAAGATCAGAGGCATGGGAACCCATCATGGGGCTTTTAGTGAAAGGCAGGGAGGCAGGAAGGTGATTGAGGTCTGAAATAAAGCAGTTGCAGTAAGGATGGAGAGTAGGGGAGGAATTCAAGAAGCGTTAAGGAGCAAAGTGGATATATCGAGCTTTATACCCAGTGAGATGAGAGAGAAGAATGAGAACAATTCTCAGCTTTCTAACATCAGTAACTAGATACCTGATGGTGCTATTCAACAAGATAGGGGAAAATGAAAAGGTATGCAGGCCTGGGGAAGGAGGAAAAAAATAAACTTAGTGTTATGCATGTAAGTATCTCTAAGTCATTCAACTAGAGATGTCCAGCAGGAAGATGTGATAATTTTCTGAATGTAATATAATATGACTTGAAACTTCATGTATTACTTATTCCTTTTCCTACTTGGCTCAGTGCTTTAGTAAGGTCAAGTTAAGGATTTAGTTTAATTTCTTCTTTTTGACTTACCTGGTAAAATTATGCCAATGACAAGTAAGAGAGAATGAAAGCTTAAATGCAAATACATTGCCATGAGTAATTGTTGGGTCATTAGTATCATCTTTTTTAAACCTAATTATAAATTGGGGAGTCAAACTTCCTATATCTTATGCCCATTTTGAAGGAAATTAACTTGAAAAGAAAAATCTAAGCCACATATGTAATGATACCTAATAAAACCCCACAGGGTACTAGTTAATAGTGTATGCTAATACCCATATATTTGCAATTGTAAGCTATTGCAAATTGAGTACAAACTTTATCCCCTTTCCCAAAGGAATAAAATAGTGAATGTAAAAAAATGAATGAATATAAAATCACAAGGAATGTTATGTAATACAAATTATAAAACCACAATGTAGTTATACAAAATTATGATCTTCATGAGATAAGATGAGTGTGTATTCAACCAAAGGAAACTACATAATTGCAAAGCACAGTCTGAGGCAGCTGGATTAAATAATGAAGGTTCTTAAAAAAGGAAATCTTTTAGAAAGCATAGTTTTCTGAAAACCTTTGCCAAAGTTATCAGTATAATCTACATAATTTTACACATTTATTTAAAAATCTAAATGGAGCGAAGTTGACCAAGGAAATTAGAAGTGGAACTCTGAAATAGAATCTACAGGAGGGTCTGTTGGTAGGATCTAGACATACAGTTGGGAAGTATTCCAGACATATGTAGCAGTTTAAATATTTCTGAGTATTTGATGGCACTAATTCAAAGTCTCATAGTCATTGTTGGCCATGTGGGTGTGTGTTCCAGTATTCCCAACCTTATGCCCACCTCTTGGGGAAAAGCTCACACAAGAGTCCTTCCTGCAAGAACACATGGAAACCTCACCTGCCCACCATAAAGCTCTATAAAATCACTGAGGGAGAATTTTCCTTTCCTTTCCTTTCCTTTCCTTTCCTTTCCTTTCCTTTCCTTTCCTTTCCTTTCCTTTCCGTCCCTTCCCTTCCCTTCCCTTCCCTTCCCTTCCCTTCCCTTCCCTTCCCTTCCCTTCCCTTCCCTTTCCTTTCCTTTCCTTTCCTTTATGTTTTGTTTTGTTTTGTTTTGTGTTTCCTTTTCTTTTCAGAAGAACCAGAAATGTTCAGTAACATGCCTTAGAACCCTGCTTTCTTACTCTTTTGGTAGGTATAGATGTGGTATCAGTAGTCTCAATCTGTTTCTCTGCTCCTTTATGAAAATAGCTTGTCTGAGAAGACTTTTTCTTTAGAAATTATGACTATTTCAGATCATAATTTGAGATCATATAATCTCTAAGCAAGTTCTTATGTTAGAGCTTTCGTCAGAAAATGTCTCTACTGAACAAAGTTTTGTTATTAATATGCAAATGAATGCTGTAAGGCAGATGACACTTTTCCCCAAACCACATTCGATTAACATACCAATAACTTTAGGTGCTCCTAGTGTAATCAGAATTAGTGTTTTACATAACAGATTTTTTAACACTTCTTGTGTTGTAAGAATAAAGAATCTGAAGCTATCACTTATTTCCATGATGCACATGCACAACATATAGGTTGAAAGGATGGAAGAATATGACCAAAGATGACATAAATGGAACACTGTTATAAATGTTTATTCAGGTTCTTGAATTGATTGAACTAAGGAACATGATTACCTTAAAGGCAGCATTTAGTGTTCAAATTAACAGTTGTACCCATCTGTTATATTAAAATTATGTGACCAAGTTCACTTCTATCCTATAAATGAAAATAAAACAATAACAAACTTTTAAAATCACAACAGATCATATTGAATGGCTCAAACTCTTTAAGAACCATCTAAAGCAAATTTACATAGTTTAAGCATTTCAAGAGATTAGAATTCAAAATTAAGAATTAACCTTGGGGTGCATGGGTCGCTTAGTAAGTTAAGCTTCTAACTTCCACCCGGATCATGATCTCACAGCTCCTGAGTTTAAATCCTGTGTTGGACTCTGTGCTGACAGCTCAGAGCCTGGAGCCTGCTTCAGATTCTGTGTCTCTGTCTCTCTCTGCCCCTCCCCAGCTGGTGCTCTGTCTCTCTCTCTCTCAAAAATAAGTAAACTTAATTTTTTTAAAAAATTAAGAATTAACCTGAATCCCCCCCCCAAAAGAATTAAACTGAAGCCTATAGTCTCTCTATATTAAATGGAAAGTGTTCTTCAGCCTCTAAACATATTACTTACCAGTTCTTCTGACTCAAATATTATCTACCTGCCATCTGGCAGTTCAGAATTAATACAGAATGAAACACTGAAGTCTCTTGTTTTGTTGGAACATGATTTTATGGAATATATTTATTCAACACCACTTATTTGTTACCCATTAATTTAGTCACTTATAGGTTTTTTGAGATATAGTGTGAAAAAGTCTTTTAGTACTTAATGTAGCTCTTTTATATATTAAATATCATTTTAAGGAACCTAATCTATATTTTATAATGTACAATGCTATTATCATGGATGTAAAAATATATCCGTGGGGGTTTTTAAACTAAATTCTTTGAATTGCTCCATATGCTCTATTACACAAAATTTTTGAGCATTTCAACATATTGGTTTCTAATAGAATTGTAAAGATTTGTGTGCATCAGCGTGTTTTCTGAGTAGTGTTAACTTTGATAATCTGGGAAAAAGGCTAGCACTCTATTTCTCTGTTCAACATTCATTGTGAATCCAAATCATGTAAAACATAAAACATACCCTACTGAACATTTCTGGTATTCATAGTCAGTATTTATATCATTAATATCAAATAGATCACAGTAGCTTCTCTATAGTCAAAAACAAAGATTTCACATTCATTTGAATGTCAACATATTTCTTATTTTAAACAATAGTTTTAGGGCAGTTTGTTCCAAACATAATGTAGAGGCTTTATTTATTTATTTATTTATCTATCTATTCATTTATTTATTTATTTAGAATGCACATAAGCATGAGCAGAGGAGGTACAAAGAAAGGGGGAGATAGATAGAGAGAGAGAGAGAGAGAGAGAGAGAGAGAATGAGAGAGAGTCTTAGGCAGGCTCCATGCCCAGCATAGCGCCTGACTCAGGGCTCAGTCTCAGCACTGTGAGATCACAACCTGAGCCTAAATCAAGAGTTGGATGCATAACTGACTTGAGCCACCCAGGAGCCCCTAATGTAAAGGCATTTAAAACAGAAAGTTGACCTCTTAATTAAAGGTAGCATTCACCACCCTCAATATGTACTAAGAACTTAAAATGTATGATTTTACATATCTAACACTTCAGCCTAATACTTCACATATGCCTGTTGTGTTTTATTGGGGCATTTTTTTTCACTCACGTGACTGACATCTTCTATGCTGCTGTCCAAAAGCAGATCCTCAACATACTGTCAGTTGCTTCTGTTGGCATGCTACTATTTTCTGTACTTGCTCTTAGAGGAATGTGACATTCCCTTAAGACACCAATCTGTACTTTTTTTGTACACATATTATTTTTAGCTCTAGCAAGATTTTGTAGAGTGTTTACTTTTACATAAAAAGGAATTAGGGAGGAGAGAAGGAAAAAATCCCACTGACATGAGATGCATAGCCCTGGGTTTTTTTGTTTGTTTGTTGATTGGCTTGACTTTTTTTTATTCTTTTTTTTTTTTTTTGAGGGGGCACTGGTCTTTTGTACAGAAAATTAATTAAAATATAAAAGCTAGAATACCTTTTACGTAAAAGCTACCACCCTATATCTCAATTTTAAGCCTAATCCCCTTTTTCTTTACCCTACTTTATGTCAGCAAATCAGTATATTGAATGGAAACCTTTAAGTTTTCATTTTATTTGACCCGACAGCAGCCCTTGATCCTTGTTTCCCTGCTTCTCTTTGGAAGCACACTCTTTACTTGGTTCCAATGACACAACGATTCCTTGGCTTTCCTTTAACCTTCTAAACTGCTTCTTCTGACTTCTCTGTAGACCCACCTTCCTCTACATGGGCTTTTCATGAAGATCTAGCTCATCAATATTTCTCAATGTTCTTCCTAGGTGAGTCCATCTAGTCAAAACTTTTTATCCCCAGCGGAGATTTCCTTCTAAGATTAAAATCTTAAAATCCAGTTTTCTGATTAGTATCTCTTTCTGTATGTGCCAAAAGCACCTTCTGTCATATATTTCTGAAGGAGAACTTTTGAACATGACCCAGGGCTTTAAATCTGACCTTCTTTTGCTGTTTTCTTTCCAATGAATGGCACCATCATATATTCAATTTGTCAACCCACAACACTCACCACCATCTTCACAAAATTCCTATGATTCTATCTCTATAATCAAGGCATCATTGTCTTATTGGTTGTATCTCGTAAATATCCTCTAAATTTATTCACTTTTATTTTTTGCCACTTCTCACATCCAAGTCCAAAGAAACATTATTTCTCACAAAGAGTACTATAGGAAGCTCTTTGATAGATACCTAGGAAGCTAGATAGAAGTTGGGTAGGTAAGTAGATAAAACTTATTTTTCCATTTTTAATAAAAAGTGTTTAAAAGATAATGTTATCATGTTACTTTTCTCTCTCTTTCCCCTCTCCCCACTTTCTTTTACACACAAGCGTACACACATATATGCATATCTAACCTTTCTCATAGTGTGGTACATTAGATTAATATTCAGAATTTTTAACTAATTCTCCTTCCCCAGTACAGGAGTGGAGACTATTTTCCTACCCGTTGGCTTTGTCTCCAGCCATATGACTTGCTTTGGCCAACAATTGAACCCAGAGGTAAATGTGATCCAGTTCCAAGCCCAGGTCTTCAGAAGACTTGTGATATTCCACTTGCCTTCTAGTGCCTCTGCTATCAGTAAAAGAACCTGTCCAGGCAAACCCAGGGCCAAAACAAGAATAAGAGACATAGAAACAATTTTAACTGCCCCTCACATACCCAACCCCCCCCCCCAAAAGCATAGTTGTATGAGCTAAATAATCTTTCCATTAGATGCTGCTGAGATTTGTGTTTTTGTTTGTCATGCAGAGTCATTGAGTTCATTGATAACTGATATTAATAGTTTCTTATTTGTCCAAATAGGAAGTAAAATATCTTGAACATGGCCAAAAAGATGCTATGTAGCTTGTGCCCTGCCTCGTGTTCATTCTTATTTCACACTAAACTCCCCATTCTCTCTGGGCCCGGTCATCGTGGGTGTCTTCCAGTTCTGTGAACTTGCTAGTAATTCCTTACACTGTAGGAACTTGCACCTTGTCATGTCTCTTTCTTTCTTTAGTTACTTCTCATCCTTAAGAATGTCAGCTCAAGCACGACTTCTTCAGGACTGGCTTGACACAATTACTATTCTACATTCGTTTGTGTGATTTTGTAATTGGTTTCCACCACTAAACTTTAATAATAACATGGCTGTTTAAATGTTGAATGAAATAATTAATGACAGAAGTGAACCAAGCCTGATGTGAATCACTTTCAAAGGTCCCGTTAATTACAGTTTTGACACTTACTAACCCAATAGCACCTACAACAATTTTGTTTGTTGATGTTTTGCAAATAGCTACATGTGTGTTAAAACAAGTTGTAAGTGGTTATTTTATAAATAAATTCAATAAATACATTCTGAGTTTTTTTTTTCTTCATAAGTCCAAACAAGTAAAAATTATAAATTTTTTTTTATCTTCTCTTTAACACAATAAATTAGTCAAGGTGAGAATCCATTCATTCTCTCTAGCTCTATGATTTCTTGTTTTCGTCCTTTAATGTTTCCATTTCCATCAAGATAGATGCTAACTGTACTCACAGGGCCAACTTAGGCCTTTAATATTTTTTATTTAGATAATAATAGATATGAGTTATAAATTTATAGCTTTTGTTTCCAACTTCCTGCTTTGGGAATCAAATCATCTCCTGTATCACTGACCTGGACTTAAAAATGGGTTTTCTACATCATCATAGCAGATTTTTGATTTGGAATCCTGGTGCAAAATTGTTTTATATTTAAGATATAATCAATATTTTCAACTAATTTTATTTCAACTTCTTGTCCATACATTATAGTGTGTGAAAATCTGTCTAACTAGATTACAAGCTCATCTTAGAGGTAAAATATTCATTTTATTTATCGGTTTATCCAATCCCTTTTACTTGTAAAATATATCATAGTTTTAATCATATAATAAATGATTAATTTGTGTTTTTTGACATGTTAAAACTTATTAATTATAAGGAATTGACTTTTCCACACATACCATGTTAAGGCCAAGACAAAATGGTGGAATTATCTTCATTGTCTGTCTCCATTTCAGGAAATCATTCTACCACATTCAAAAACTACTCCTTATTTAAAGTTCACGTTATATCGGGGCGCCTGGGTGGCGCAGTCGGTTAAGCGTCCGACTTCAGCCAGGTCACGATCTCGCGGTCCGTGGGTTCGAGCCCCGTGTCAGGCTCTGGGCTGATGGCTCAGAGCCTGGAGCCTGTTTCCGATTCTGTATCTCCCTCTCTCTCTGCCCCTCCCCCGTTCATGCTCTGTCTCTCTCTGTCCCAAAAATAAATAAAAAACGTTGAAAAAAAAAAAATAAAGTTCACGTTATATCATTTTATACTTCCTCTTGCAATTTTGTCACAGTCATTCCCCAGTCTTCCACATATTCCCTTTTAAGAACATTTTAGTCCCTTGTTCACTGTTTTACCCTTTACCCAAACTCTTGTTATCATCCTAAGATATTATATGAATAATTCTACATTCTTATCTCAGAGATGCTATATCATTTCAAAGCCAATAATCTTCACTTCAACCACAGCAATAACTCCCTAATTTAGGCCTATTTTGCACAATTCCAGAACATTTAAAAAAAATGTTTATTTATTTTTGATAGAGAGAGAGTGCATGTTTGCAAGTATAGTCAAATAGGAGAGGAGTAGAGGGGCAGGGGCACAGGATTTGAAGCAGGCTCTGTGCAGAGAGTCTGATGTGGGGCTTGAACTTATGAACCGTTGAGATCATGACCTGAGCTGAAGTCAGGTGCTTAACCGACTGAGCCACCCAGGTGTCTACAGAAAAATTTTATAACAAAATTAATACTATTTCTCTCTGGTATTTTTATCCATCCATATTTTCAATTGCTTCAATTTTTCCATTGAGCTTGCACAATTTGCTCATCTGGCCTCTATTCCCTCTGTTTGTTTAAAGTCATTTCAACCTGTTATCCCTTCCTAATTTTATTATCCTTTCTATTAATCCTAACTACTTTGAAACACTGTCCCAAATGCTCATTCTTAACTCTTTGATGTATGTCTGTGTGTGTGTGTGTGTGTGTGTGCACGCGTGTGTGTGTGTTCCTACTTTAAATTTCTAGATAATTGAAAATACCTCTTATTTCTGGGATACAATCATTGACAAAAATAATGAAATGGATATTCTTGCCATTCCAACCTCATTATTTGAAATTGCTGTGCATGGTCATGGAATGCTGAGGATCTCATACAATAAGTATTTAAAAAAGAATGGAGGAAAAATTGTCAAACATTCCAAATTTTATCAAAGGAGGTTGAATCTCGGTCTTTAGATAATAGGTGATATTTGAAGTTACTAGAAAAGAGAAATGATAATGCTCCATCTGTCCTAGAGATTAGAAAGCGTGTGCCATGATAATACAAAAAAGAAGTTATTATGGTATGAATGTATATTAGTATAAAATCAATGGTGTTGAGGAAATGAAGATGATAAACACAGACTTTTTGTTGGATGCAAGCTAAATATTTAAATTTAAAGTATTCCTTAGTTGTAGTTCTCAAATCTGGCTGTTTATCACAGTCATCTGTGGAACTTTTTAAAAATGCTGAGACCGAGGTTCCACCCTTGAGTTTACAATTCTCTAGGTTTGCAGGGAGGATGAGGAATCTTCATGTTTCATAAGCACCACTAATCACTGTGATGTATGCACAGGTCTGAGAATCACTACCTCATAGGAAGCAAAATTCAAGTCACCTTTATCCCTCAGTATATGGAGTTCTACTTTTTCCCCCTTTTCTTATAATTAGTCACGTTAGGAGAGATATCAAAGCTAAGAGTGTTTTCCTGTTTATTCTAGTAGAAACCATTTCTTGGGGTTTGAAAAAGCAGTCCCCTATAGGACACATTTCCCTCAGTCAGAGATGTTTTGCATTGTCTTGCTGTCAATCATTCTCTCAGTGGTAAATCGCCTATCAATTTCACCTCTCCTGTCAGGCAGTTTTTATGGTATCTATGATTTATGTGGCAGGAACCGCTTTCCAGTGCAAGGCATCAGCTTTGAACACTGTTTACAGGACTAGGATCTGTCTCAATGCCATGTGAGCAATGATTACCCTGAATGCTGTGAAGAAGTAGTTCCAACAGGTCGATGTTCAGTGGCAATACTCCCCACACAATCATCAGACTAACTCAGAATGTTGGATTTCTTTTGCCAAAAGGGCCGAACAAATAAATGTCTCCAAGCTCAAGAGGATTTATTTTATAATGCAAAGTATATTAAATATTATTCTCGCAATTCTCGCAATATCATTCTTGCAATACTATTCTCGCAATATGAAAATGGTGGTTTCGATGCATACGACATCAATAATAATATAAAGTGATTCTTTTCAGTAATTAAAATCTGCCCTTATTATCATTTAAATAAAAATGCAGTCACTTTTGAAATGGCATTTTAAATCGAAGTCTTAAATAAATGAAAGCTGACTCAGACATTTTGGTCACTAATGATTTGAAGCAGCTGTTTACTTAGACCCGAAAAGCAAGTTTCACTTCCTCAGGAATGAGCTTTCTGGTGGTCTTAATCAGGAAAATTAAAATGCCTGGTTTGGTGGTCCTTGCCACACAAATACCAATGATTTCTCCTTGCTTCTTTTCCTTCCAGTTACTCAATAAATAATAAAGGCAATTTTCATGTTCTTTTTTGCCCTAACGTACCTGAAGAAAACCAATATACTCAGACTGTGCAGCTTGCAAGGTGAGGGGATTTAAGAATCACCCAGTATTGCTTTAAAACCACCTCCACATCCAACATGTTGCTATACTCTCTTATTAATCCCCTCGTGGGGCATACTGTCCTAATCTTGTCTTAATAATTATTTTAATAGAGGGGCGCCTGGGTGGCTCAGTTGGTTGGGTGTCTGACTTTGGCTCAGGTCATGATCTCACGGCTCCTGAGCCCGAGCCCGCGTCGGGCTCTGGGCTGACAGCTGGGAGCCTGGAACCTGCTTCGGATTCTGTGTCTCCCTCTCCGTCTCTGCCCCTCCCCTGCTCGTGCTCTGTCTCTCTCTGTCTCAAAAATAAATAAACATTAAAAACAAAGAATTATTTTAATAGAGCCAGAAAATGCCAAAACATAAATAATACTACTTAATAAAAATTAGTAAATAATTCCAAATAATAAAAGTATTTATAGAACTATCATCTTCTTGTGCAAAGAGTTATTACAGTGTGATTTTTAATATAACATCTTAATGTATATTGCTGTACCTTTTAAGGTCTATTTACTGGTCTTAGGGAAGGTGTGTAGGGAGTGGTGCTGATAATATAACCACTCTACTTGAACTAAAATATGTTGCTATATCAAAACAAGTGCTATCTGATCCAAACTTAGAGCTGAATAAATGCCAGTTGTTGCAATCACATCTCAATAAGATTAGAGGACATCCAAGTATATTGTCCAGAGAAATTCTTATTAAAAATATCTTTCTTTTTCTATACTTTAAAAGTTGCTGAGAGGCTCTCACCCTGCTACCTCACCTGAATTCACTTTCCCATCTATTCCCAGTCCCTCCTTCTAACTGATTGCTATGCCTTCTGCTATGCTGGAATGGAAAGTGGTCCATCCTTTACTCTGGCCACTTTCTGAGTGAATTGCCTTCATCCTTTCTACTCTTTTGTCTTTGCACAATCTTCGCCATGCAAGTCTGGAGAACCAGACTAGGTCAGAATCCCAGGGAGCAAAGAGAAGACAAAGACTGAGCAACACATTAATAATTTTGACGTTTTCCACAAAAGTTTGCATGACAAAATAATATATTCAGTTAAGTCTTGAACTTTAAGTGCTGGATATCTTAAAAGGAAGGAAATTTTGCTTTCAAAATATTTAATACACTTGATAAATATAAAACATGTAAGCAAGAATATAAGTAAGAACATGGTCATCTGTAGAATACAATGTATTTTATATTGTTACGTTTATATATATGTTTCCCAAAACACTCATTGTATGTAATATTTTTACTTATATAGTATATATTTTTAAATGAATACAATATAATATATAAATATGTTACATATTTATATATGATATATGATATAGGATACATATGCTTTTTTTTCATTTCCCGCATAGAAAACCCCCAAATATTGAGTTGCAAAAGAAGGTATCTTTTTATCTTTTTATCTGGTGACTCTATATTTCAGTAATAATGGAATCATCAGCTGCCATTCTTGTTCCACCAGCATGTTCTAAACTTCTTACATGCACTTAACCTCAGTTGTTTAAGGATAGAATACAATAAACTATTTTTAAAAAGAAGAAAGAAAGATTAATCTCCTAAGAAGTTCTATTGGGCATTAAGTTTATATTCTACCTAAATGTTCAAAAAATGGTTGGTACTTAAAGAAATAGCATTCTTAAATTTTATTTGAAAATATGAAACTTAAAAGCTGGAGATAAAACTGAAAATGTTCCTGATTTTTCATATTATGGTGAAACTCCACTCATTAAGAAAACGAATTAATCAAGATGAAGCATGGAGACTAATCCATTCATTTTTGTTTAGAAAGCCTTCTTGGTAGAAATTTATAGATTTAAGAATTAAAGTAAAACCATTGTGTGGAGGAGGGAATATAAATAGAAAGGAGTAAGAAAATGTAGATAGCAATGATAGTCTAAGGCATGGTAACAATTCCAATTTTAATTTTTATTTCCTTAGAGATATCCTTCATCATACATCTAAATAGCTTCAAGCCAAAGCAACAAAGATCATTTTAAGTATCAGAAAATGTACTATATAGAATTTAAAATCATGTGATTATATTCTCATCCACTGATTTAGCCCTCGGGTACCCAATCTGTCACTCCATTAGAGGACTACTGGTATGGTTAATTAGCAATTCTCCCTTGAAGTGATCCTTAGAGCCTTGAAGAAATCAGCAATGCAGTCTAAGTCATTTCTACTAACCTATTCTATAGGTGTTACTTCTTTTATTTTGTACAAAGTGTTCCATAGCCACATGCCTTGGGAAAGACTAATTAAAATCACTGAAGGAAATATGATCAGCCAGATGAGGTAGAAAATAAATCTAGGGGAAAAATCATTTAATAGTTGTTGCATTTTTGTAATCAAATGCTCTTCTTAGATGCTAAAAGAATATATTTCACTAGAAGTTATTAAGGAGAGGTAGTGTGATTTCCCTCTCCTTATATCCATGTATAATAACATATTTAAATGTTCAATAAATATGAATAAAAATCACATATATTTAATATGAAAAAAATCTAACTTAAGGCTTTATTCTAGATAGTAGAATGTACACAAGAAGTAAGATATACATTTGGTAGGCTGACTAACTTGCTTTGAATCACTTCAAAGTGATTATCAGAATTAATTCCAGGCTACAAAGATCCATAGGAGGGAAGAGGATAGCCAGGTTGGGCCTTGATATGTATCTCATGGGCCAAAGGTTGAAAAACATATATTTTATTTATAAAAACAACATGACCACTACTTCCAAATAGTCAATGATGGCTCAATAAGCTTCCTCAAAAAGTATCTCTTTTTAGAAAGCATAATCCGAGGAATAAAAATCTGGAAATCAAAATATGTTATTTTCTTTAGAGTCTCTTTTGATGCTTAAAACTAAATTTTGTAGCCAGAATTTATATCCAATATAGTTTCTGGAATCTGGAATTATGGTTTTTCTCATTTTTAGGAAGGGGGATGGCAACTAATGGTTTTCAAAGTAATTACCATTATTTAATTACACTATGCCAGTAAAAGTATACTTTTCACCTACACACAGAAGACAGACACACACACACACACGATTACATGTTCAGAATATGAAACTTTCTTTTTATCAGTTATTACTAGAGAGAAACTTCAAAATTATCATCAGGATCAATATTTTTTATTGTACATTATTTTAAATACTGCTTATTCAGTTTCTAATATCTGCTTGTTGTGATTGTTTACAAAACAGCCATTTTCAAACTGTCCTCTTTTTGTGTTATGGATTTAGTTCTTCATTTTTATCTTGACTATTTTGAACATTTATTTTAAACTCTCTTGCAATTTGCTTTGTTGGCACCAGCCTGTCACTTGTGAATGCTCTAGTGTGACTCATTCTCATGTCACTAATGTCACCTTATCAATGATAATTTCTGTGATTTCATCCTCAGAACACCTGCCTCTTAAGCATTTCTACATACATTGGCCATGGAAGGTCAAGGTGACCCTTTCATGTTACTTTGCAGTTGTCCCTGCCATGGCCTTACCAGAGTGCACTGATTCAGGGCAAGTTGTCAGTTGGTTTGAAAGCTAGGGGTGGCTGAATTTATATGAGCTGTTCAAATTCAGCTTTGCCCCTGCTAAATGTACGTTCTCATTGCCAAATTTTTACTACGATTCTCTTTCTATCCAGAGGTCAGGGTCCCAAACAAAAGAACTTCTGTCCTCATGGAATTTGGAACTGACACAATGGCATATGGAAATGTTCTGATTCCCCAACCTGGAAGCTCCCCCAAACCATTCTTGTGGGTTTTTTTCTGGAAGCTTTATTACATAAACATGATTGACTAAATCACTGGCCATTCATGATTGATTTAAGATTTAACCCCTCTCTCCTTCCTGGAAATCAGAAGGTTGGACTTTGAAAAGTTCCAACCCTCTATTCCCAGGGATGTTTCCCCTGGAAACCACTCTCTCCCCATCCGTAGGTACTTTCCAAAAGTCACCTTTGTCAACATAAACCCAGTTGTAGGGGAAAGGGACCTGTTATGATTAACAACACACCTGTTTCACATTTAAGGCTCTGGAGGGTCTTTTCAGGAACTAAGGACAAGAGACCATTTTAACAACAGATGCTCCAATTGATCTTACTGATCAGGAAATTCTGAGAAATTTAGGAGATGTGAGCCAGGAACTGTGAATGAAAACCAGATATATATGAGAAATATATTTTGTTCATACAGATGACCAAATATATACATTTATTATAAAACACAGCATGGCAGAAATAACTCTTAATGTTTAGAAAAGGCTGTTCAAAGTGCATGTGTATATATTTAGATACATAAAAGAAAGACTTCCAGATTGGATACAGGACACAGGCTAAGATTATGAAGACTCACCTTGAGATTGATGTGACTAGTCTAAAGAATTATTGAAGTAAGGTTGTGATTAATTCCTACATTCTAAAGAAGCATTGCCTTGTCTGTATGGGGATCAGGTAGGAGTTCACAGTAGGACTAACTTTAATGATGTTTGCAGTTTGACTGAAATGTCTTTTGAGTCACCACATCTCCACATCTACATTGCTGAAATTGTAAGTATGTGTTCTAAAAAGTGCAATTACAGTTTTCCTCAAGATGCGGAAAGAGTAACAGGGAAATATCCTCCCTCAAGTCACATAAAAAATAGAAAACAATTTGAATTAAGATGTAACTGAATATCACTGTCCCTAAAATAATGAGCAGTGAAATCATAGACTTGGGTGTGAATCTTTTTTGTCACCTATGAGTGTGTGACCTTGGGCAAGTTACTAAAATTATCAAATATCAGTATTATCATATGTAAAATGAGAGCAATTATAACTTTCTCATTAAGCTAGTGCGTAATTCCTTTGTATTACTTGGGGTTCTCCAGAGACATAGAACCAATAGTAAATCTCTCAAATACAGATATAGATATATGTAGAGAGATATAGATATATACATAGAGAGATATCGATATCTATCTAGACATGTCTGTATCTGGTTTAACTATCTTCCTGTTTACCTACCTACCCTCCTACCTATATCCACCATCTATCTTCCGATCAATCGATCTATCTATCTATGTATCTACTGATCTATCTATCTCTCTGAGAAGAGAGAAACTTCTTTTAAAGAATTGGCTCACATGGTTATGGCTAGCATATATGGAATCTGTAGAGCAGACCAGCGGGTTGGAGACTTTGATGAATTGATGTTACAGTCTCGAGTCTGAATTCTCCAGGGCGGCAGCCTGGAAACTAGCCAGTGTTTCTACATTGCATTCTTAAGGGGACTCCCTTCTGAGGTGATAAGGAAGAATATGTTCCAATTTTGTCTCCTAAGTTCTGGTGGTTTTCTGCCAATCTTTGGCATTCCTTGCTTTATAGATCTCTGCCTTTACCTTCACGTGGTGCTCTCACTATGTGTATGTCTCTGTATCCAAATTTTCTTTTTGTTTTCTTTATTAATTTTTTTTCTCAACATTTATTTGTTTTTCAGAGAGAGAGAGAGAGAGAGAGAGGGAGAGAGAGAGAGAGAGAGATCAGGGCAGGGGCAGAGAGAGAGGGAAACACAGAATCCAAAGCAGGCTCCAGGCTCCAAACTGTCAGCACAGAGCCCCCATATGGGGCTCGAATCCATGAGCCACAAGATCATGACCTGAGCTGAAGTTGGAAGTTTAACGAACTGAGCCACCCTGGTGCCCCTCCAAATTTTCTTTTTACGAAAAACAACAGTTATCTTGGGTTAGGGCCAATACTAATGACATTGTCTTAACTAATTACATCTGAAACGATTCTATTTCCAGATAAGGTCACTTTCTCAGGCATTAGGGGTTAGGACCACAAGATATGAATTTGGGCTTTCATATTTAAACCCATTATATCCTTGTAACAGAAAACTCAATACTTTATGATTACTGTTTTCTAAGACTGAATTTAGAGTTCTTTAAGGAAATACTATATAAATTATGTTAAGAACTTGAGCTAATTCAAGGGAAGTATACATTTTTGTCCTCTTAGTTCTGTAATATAAATAATAAAAAAAAGGTAAGATACAGTTCTTGCTGAAGGAGTACAGATTTAAAAATAAGTTGTATTGGGGCGCCTGGGTGGCGCAGTCGGTTGAGCGTCCGACTTCAGCCAGGTCACGATCTCGCGGTCCGGGAGTTCGAGCCCCGCATCGGGCTCTGGGCTGACGGCTCAGAGCCTGGAGCCTGTTTCCGATTCTGCGTCTCCCTCTCTCTCTGCCCCTCCCCCGTTCATGCTCTGTCTCTCTCTGTCCCAAAAATAAATTAAAAACGTTGAAAAAAAAAATTAAAAAAAAAAAAATAAGTTGTATTGTTCTAGAAGTAGCTATTGATAAATTGAAGGAAATGGAGGACTCCTATAAGAAGAAAGTATCTATAGATTTTTGAGGCTATTTTAGCTCTTTTTTCAATCTATGAATCCATAGATTTAATTTCCTTCTAGAGGATAATCTAATTTTGAAAGTCTTCCAGAGCGTATCCTGAAGAATATTTTTGAAAAGCTTATGAAGAGAAGGTATGAATTTCCCCATGCAGAGAAAAAAAAAAACAGAGGGAATGAAATGGGAATAAATGTAAATTTGTAGAAGGACCGTAAATCTTTCTAAATTCCTTGTAAAGGAATTCTAGTGTTATGTTACTAAGTGACTATAGTGATTTCTAGCAGGAATTAAACTCTTCCCCCCACACTGAAGGAAAAAAAAATCAAATGACACATGGTCAAATTAAGTCCCATTATATTTTATTTGGAACTATATTCTTTCTTTTTGACTTTCATGTTTGGAAAGTCTACCCAACACCAAGATGCAAGAATTTAGAAATGGTTTTATTCTTTGGGTTACTTAGAAGTTCCATGCTTTGGTCAATTGTACCTTTCCAGCTCAATTTATCTATTCCTTTAAAAAAAAACAAATTTAATCCCTCATTATCGTGTTAATGCATATTTGAATAATATCACTACTGCTTTTTTCACTTGCAGTTTATCCCCACTTTCAATCCACTTTTCATTGGTCCCATGTTAATTTCAAAGCTCTGATCCTGTCTCCCTCTGCATGTCAAAGGATGGAAAAACTTTCTACTACTCATTCATACCACAAACCTTAATTTGAAATTCATTGTGATAGATTGATTACTAAATGGTTAGCAAATCTTTCTCCTCTTTGGCTCCACACTTTTGCTATGTGATTTTGCTGCTCCTTTCATCAAAATGTAAATAAATACTATTTCTTCACTTTGATATTTGCTTTGTCAGATAGAATGTTCTGGAAGTGACAGTTTGCCAGTACCAAATCCAGGTTTCAAAATATCTTGCATGCTCCTATTCCCTCTATACCCTGACATCATCATATGAATAAGCCTACCAGGTGATGAGAAACACCTGGGATGAGAAACTCCATTGTCCCAGCTGACAGCAGACCTACACGAGACATTTGAGTGAGGCCATCCTGGACCAGCCAGCCCAACCAGCACATAATATGAGCATAGATGCATACGTGAGCCCAGCTGAGGTCAG